>NC_056726.1:963177495-963327495 GCF_019279795.1 Protopterus annectens
CTAAACATTTCCATGATAGCCACAGTCAGAATCATATATTACTATTAATATATTCATATAACCTTTTCAAAATAGAGTCAAAGCTAAGGTTCCCTAGAAATAATAATAAATTGCTATCTCTAAGCCCTCATAATAGCCATAATATAAATGGAACCATTCATAGAGATAAACGTTCACTATATTCTAATGCAAGACTGAAAAAGTTAACATAAAACAGCATCATATATATATATATGAGAAAACGTATGTGGCCAAGAAGATGGACTTATATACTAATGTTGGATTCAAAACAAGAAACTGAAAATTAAAATAAAATGCAACAACATGTATTTCATAACTAGCATTATATAGGCTCCCACACACAGCCATATGCATTTATATATATAAATGCATATGCCTGTGTGTGGGAGCCTATATAATGCTAGTTATGAAATACATGTTGTTGCATAAATATACATACACATTGTCCACTTATACGTCATGAAGCATTAAGGTTCATAGGTTCATAGGTAGGTACTAGGCTATCTGCCCAAGGGCCTACGTAAGCCTAGCCAACAAGGTTCCCTGGCTTACGCCACCCAAGAAAGTTATTTTCCTGTGCCACTGTTGAGCAGAGAGACAGAAGTGATCCCCGGGGTGTATTTCCTATTTCCCATCCACTCATCAAGATTTTTCTTGAAGAGTGCTAATGAAGAACTTTGCTTGACATAGATGGGTAGCCTGTTCCAGAGTATGGGAAGTCTCTGTTATGCATTTTTCTCTTAAATATAATAATATGAATCCTTGTTGGACCATGACATCAGGAAAGATCTAACTAGATATATTGAAATCAGAACATAAAGACCCTATATAGCGGTATGTACAGTGACAAAAGTCCATGTACGTACCAAAATCTACTAATAGAACTTTAAAAAATATATACATATTATGCTCACAAAACCTAAACATATATATTAATTCTTATTTAGACCTTGCACTTCTAAGGCACTTTTTCTAGAAACTTTACCATTTAAACGAAGGCCTTTCTCTGCCCTCAGTTTCAATGTCCACCTTAACTCACTTTGCTCTTTTAAATTTCTAATATTTCCCATTCTTTGTCCAATTTTTACTTCCTCTAATGCCATGAACTTAAAGTCATGATACTGACCACTTCTTTCGATATATTTAGATAATGCACTGATTTCCTGTCCTTGCCTATTTAAGTGGTACAGTGTGAAATATTTTCTGCTTAAAAACCTCAGCTTTGGCCGGCTAAGAACTTGCTGTATTCAACTGGACGTATAAGAGAATTTAAGTACCTCTATCTGCACTTTTTTTTTCAAAAAAATACAGTATTTAAATTGATTTTAACTGTGTTGCAGGAATATTAACTGAACTGGAAGTTAGTCAGTGTTTGCTGAATTTTGTTATTTGCTAGTAATTACAGGTGTGGGGTAGCCACATTCTTTGATTTCCTGTCCTTCCCTATTTAAGTGGTACAGTGTGAAATATTTTCTGCTTAAAACCTCAGCTTTGGCCGGCTAAGAACTTGCTGTATTCAACTGGACGTATAAGAGAATTTAAGTACCTTTATCTGCACTTTTTTTTCAAAAAATACAGTATTTAAATTGATTTTAACTGTGTTGCAGGAATATTAACTGAACTGGAAGTTAGTCAGTGTTTGCTGAATTTTGTTATTTGCTAGTAATTACAGGTGTGGGGGTAGCCACATTCTTTGATTTCCTGTCCTTGCCTATTTAAGTGGTACAGTGTGAAATATTTTCTGCTTAATGGCTAGCAATAATAAAACAATTTCTTCGTCCTACAAACTATTACACCCCCTACTCTACAAAGGAAACTGCCTACTCTCCAAATATTGGGACAATCAAAATCACCAGATTACGGAGGACCAAAAAATACTAGCCATAAAAACTAGCATTGAATTATCCCCCTTTAAGAAACTTCTCTACACTCAACTGATGTTGAATAACAATGCATACCTTACCCCCACAAGAATCCACAAATTCAACCCTAATAGCTCTCCGTTATGTACATGCTGTCCAGGTGCGAAAGCTGATCTTCTACACATTATGTGGCACTGCAATAACTCTCACAAACTCTGGTGTTCTCTCAAAGTGCGTCTCAAAAAATGGGCTACTATAGCTCCACTCTCTCATGGGAAACGGCTATTCTAAATATTCCTCCCCATGGTCTGCCTAAGCTTCATCTTCATATCCTAATAACGCTGTGTTTCCTTATAAAACTCTATATTACCTATAATTGGCTGGATCGCACCAAATTATGTTGGCGGGGATTTAAGACTATGGCCACCAAATATATCTCAGCACAGAAGTTCATAATAAACGGACCCAAGAAAAGAGCCTACTTCAGTAAACTTTGGAAAAGCCTGTTCGAAGTAATCTTATGTGACTAAGCTATGGTTAACCTACAAACCTCTCTCTTGCCCTTTCTCCTTTTTTCTCCTTTTTCTTACCTTCCTACTCTCTCTACATACCATATCCCTTGTTCTGAGGGGTCTATCTATCCTACTACAAGCCATAAGTAGGGCTGCTACTACCTAACCGTATAAATAGCTTCACTGCTGCCTCCTTCCCTGTTCAGTACTGGTAGCTTTGTAAATAGTGTTCAGTTTGGGTTAAGTTGTTAGTTTGTGTACCATGTATACTGCAAGAGATTGTATTTCTTTTTAAGATCATTATAAACATGCCTTTTTGTCCCTCTCATGTACTAATATTGCTGTAAACCATTATGTGTGTTGTATTGCCGTAACTCTTATTGCTTGTACCATCATAGTATGCATGGTTTTATTTTATTATAAAAATAAAAAATAAAGTTTTATAAAAGAAATATTTTCTGCTTAAAAACCTCAGCTTTGGCCGGCTAAGAACTTGCTGTATTCAACTGGACGTATAAGAGAATTTAAGTACCTTTATCTGCACTTTTTTTCAAAAAATACAGTATTTAAATTGATTTTAACTGTGTTGCAGGAATATTAACTGAACTGGAAGTTAGTCAGTGTTTGCTGAATTTTGTTATTTGCTAGTAATTACAGGTGTGGGGTAGCCACATTGTTTGATTTCCTGTCCTTGCCTATTTAAGTGGTACAGTGTGAAATATTTTCTGCTTAAAAACCTCAGCTTTGGCCAGCTAAGAACTTGCTGTATTCAACTGGACATATAAGAGAATTTAAGTACCTTTATCTGCACTTTTTTTCAAAAAATACAGTATTTAAATTGATTTTAACTGTGTTGCAGGAATATTAACTGAACTGGAAGTTTTGACTCTGCTCTTCAGTTAGTCCCACCCACCCTCCTTGTTTTTGTTTTGGTGTTAATCTTAGTGGCCTTGAAACTGCCCGCCCCTCTTGTAAATTTGTGTTTGGATACTCCTTCTGGGCCCATCTCATTTGCTCACTCAACTGAGTGCAGTGAGATCATATTCTGATTTCAGGCACTCCTACTGTGTACAAAGAGAGCATCTGGGAAACAGAAAAAAAATTAAGCTTGTTTCCTGCCTTTCCTGTTAAGTGGTATAGACTATTTGTAGGCTTCTGAGCCCCCAAGCCCTTCTGTGTTGGAGGGAAGCCTTCTGGCTTAGTCTTTTTTTCTTATAACTAGCCAGTTTTCTAGTTTCAGCACTCAAATCTGTTTCTTTATCTCAGCACTTGTTCAGAAAAAAAAATGTCATCTGCTTTTACTGTACTTGTGTTTCTACCTACTTTATTTTACTTTTGCATCATCTTAAAAGTACTCAGTTGTATTTATTACTGCTTGGTGTAACTCTTCTGAGCCTTTTGGTTTAAACACTTGGGCTTCGGACCAGTTGTTTTGCACTGAAAGGGTTTGTGGTCTGCACTGTAGTGGCAGAACAGGTAGCTTACATCCTTCTAGGTTGGGAACTGCTGATTGAGGGCTCAGTGTCTGTTATTCTAAAAGTGTATTAATTCTGGTTTAAGCACTTGGGCTTTCAGGTCAGTTATTTTACATTAAGAGGGTTCGTGGTCTGCACTCTTGTGGGAGGAGAGGCTGGACTCTGCCCTTCTGAGCTGGGAATTTCTGGTTAAAGGCTTATAGTGCATGCATATCTGAACTGCTTCTTACTGAAGTTGGTGCGCCTTGTTTGCTGTGGCATAGACTGGATTTGGGCCTGCTGGATCTAGCTTTGTTTGTGTAACTTGAGCACTAATCCAGGCATTCTCTAAAGTATTCAATTGTATTTATTACTGCTTGGTAGTAACTTGATTAAAGTGTAGCTATCATTCTAAGTCTTTTGGATTAAGCACTTGGGCTTCAGACCAGTTGTTTTACAGTAGGAAGGTTTGTGGCATGCACTGTGGTGGCAGGACAGGTAGCTTTCATCCTTCTAAGTTGGGAATTGCTGATTGAGAGCCCAGTGTCTGTTCTTAAAGTGTATTAGTTCTGGTTTCAGCACTTGGGCTTCAGGCCAGTTATTTTACATTAAGAAGGTTCGTGGTCTGCACTCTTGTGGGAGAAGAGGCTGGACTCTGCCCTTCTGAGCTGGGAATTTCTGGTTAAAGGTTTATAGTGCCTGAATATTTGAACTGTATCTTACTGAAATTGGTACACCTTGTTTGCTGTAGCATAGACTGGATCCAGGCCTGCTGAATCTAGCTTTGTTTATATGCTTGTTGTTTGTTTGCTTGTTATTTCCCTGGAACGCTAATTCCACCTAATACGTGGCTTCTCAGCGCTTCTGTGGATCACTAGTGATATCTGTATTGCTTACTGTACTTATTTCCTTGTTTCACTTGAAAGAAAGTTACTGTTTGTCATTTTTGCTTTTAAGTTACCTGTAACACATTGCACTTAAGTTACCTGGCACTTGCTCACTAAAGCAATTATATAAGTCAGCACTAAAAATTAAAAGCACTACACCCTCACTCCCCACTGGCCCTTGTTTTCAATTATTAAGGAATTCCCAATATTATTCTAGCATGTCCAAAGGTCAGTTGTCAATCTCCTCTCCAGTCCAGCTGGTGAATCTGGGAATCTTGAGGCAATGTTACAACTGCCTCATGTACACAGACAACCCTCTCCTCCTCCCAACAAATTCCAACACATGTGAGAGATGCAACCATATAGCCAAACTGGAGGCTAAGCTCTCTCAACTCAGTACTGGCATAACCAGTCAGGAGAAGAAGGAAACCACACTCACTACAATTCCAGTCTCACATAGACCTACCACGACAGCAAACCAAACACATAATCACACAAAAACATACTCGGAGGCTCTAAATAAAGATCTGCCTAAGCAGCAGAGACCTCCAAAGCAGTCACCCAAGCAACCGCTACCCCAAAACAAAACAAGTGCAACACATATCTCACAAAGCCAGTGTGCCGAACAGTCACAGCCCTTAAGACTAAACAACACACCTGATACACTTGTAATAGGTGACTCTATCGTCAGGCACACTGATGTCCCACTCACCAGGCTGAACAAGAAGAGGGTCATGGTGAGCAGCCTGTCGGGCGCTAGGATCCGCCACATAACACAAGCACTCAGGTCACTCCAAGGCAAGTACAAATATGACTCAGTCATTGTCCATGCTGGTGCGAATGACTTGAGATGTACCTCCCTGGACTACATGAAAAGAGACATAAAGGAGCTCTCTGAGCATGTAGCCAGGCCGGTATGACCCTGACCTTGAGTAGCATCTTACCCTCACCAAGAATGATGCCACAATATGAAGACAAGATGATCAATTTCAACAATTGGCTTAAGTACTGGTGTCATTCAAAGGGGATCCAATGCCTGTCAGCTTGGGATGATATGCTCGACAAGCCACGATGCTTCGCTAGGGACAGCTTGCACCTGTCACCCCTGGGCTTTCGGATATTGGCAAAGGCTCTTGCTACCCCCATAGTGCCTTTTTTAGGCAAGGCTCAAAAGACAAACCCACCTCCATAGGTATCAAAAGGGATAAGAAACTAAGAGTAATGCTACTCAATGCCAGAAGTCTAAACCTCAAGATGCACGCACTCAAAACTCTCCTTAGCATGGAGAACATCGATATCTGTGCAGTACCAGAAACCTGGTTTAGGGCTCCCGAGAGCACCCCAGCACTACCAGGTTATACCTCATACCATGCTTTTCGGCCCCAAAACTTGGACCGAACCACAAAAGGAGGGGGAGTATCGATATTCATCAAAGATACCCACACCTCCAGGTTGGTGGCAAAGCACGAAGCATCAGAGACTATCCATGTGCAACTAACAGTGGGTAAAACTGCCTTCCAGTTTATAGCCTGCTACAGACCACCCTCCCTATACCCAGGAACCCCACTCGGCCTTCCTGAGAACACTGGAAAATATGAAGGTCTCTCCAAACACCATTATATTGGGTGACTTCAACTACCCAAACATAGACTGGGAGCATTACTCTAGCTCCAACACCCTAGCCCAAAGGTTCCTAGAATTTATAAACTCAAATGCTATGGAATAACTTGTTACCACTCCCACAAGAGGGGAAAACATACTGGACCTGATCATCACCAACATGGGGACTCTATGCTCCAGACCAGAAGTATATCCCTCACTGGTAAGATCAGACCATAAACTAATCTCACTGGATATTCACATCCTGACCCCACCCCCTGCCTAGAAAACCACAGTGAAAAACTTCTCTAAAGGAAATGTCACACTCCTCAAAACCGAGGTGGAATCCTTCAAAGCCCCCGGGCCTGTGGAAAATACGGCCCAGACCGCATAATCCTTTATAAACGTATTCTATGAACACCTTCAGGAATGCATGGATCATGCGATCCCAAATAAAACCAAGACCCAATCCTCCAAAGGCAGACGTCCTGTCTGGTGGACCCCAGCCATAAACAAACTATACAACAGAAGGAGGAAGCTAATAAATGATAGAGCAAAATCCCAAAAAGGTAAGGCATCACTGATCAGTATTAGCAAAAAACTATGGGCACTCATAAAATTGTCTAAGGCCAGCTTCGAGAGAAAAATTGCACAGGACACTAAGGATAATCACAAGGCTTTCTTTAGTTATGTTAGGAACCTGGGTGGTAATTCCCAGATATGCTCAGAATTAGTCCAAAATGACAAAAAATACACTGATCCCACAGACATTGCCAACATCCTAGCTGACAGGTTCAGCGCAAACTTCTCTCCCCCCCCTTCCCCACCAAAAGGGCAAATATCTATCCCAGCAGAGTGCTGCCCCCCTGACATCTCAGATGCTCAGGTAAGAGCCGCCCTCTCCAAAGCAAAAAACACAGCATCAATGGGACCAGACGGTGTCCCGGGCTGCGTCCTACATGAACTCCAAGAAGAGCTAAACCCAAACATAAAACTACTGTTCAATCTCAGCCTTACTACAGGATATGTGCCCAAAGAGTGGCGTACAGCAACAGTGGTCCCTCTCCATAAAGGTGGTGCCTCAACGGATCCTGGAAACTATCGCCCCATAAGCCTGACTAGCTTGGTCTGCAAAGCTATGGAAAGGATCATCATGGACCTCATAAATAAAGATATTGGGGACCTACAGACACTGGATCCTACCCAGTTTGGCTTTATTAAGGGCAGATCCTACCTCTTAAACCTGGTTGATTTCTTTGAAACAGTCACCAAGGCCATTGACGAGGGGAAGGTGGTCCACACAGCCTACCTGGACCTCGCAAAAGCCTTCGATACAATACCCCACTCGGGCATTATAGGTAAGCTCACCAGCTTAAATATAAACCCCTATGTCAGTAGATGGATTGCAAACTGGCTCAAGGAGAGAACCCACATGGTTAGAATTGCTGGAGCCATGTCAGACTCCAAACCAGTTACAAGTGGTGTCCCACAAGGCTCAGTCCTGGGACCTCTCTTGTTCGGTATATATTTCTTGGAGGTACAGGCGAACACGGAAGGACTGTGGCTGACCAAGTTCGCAGATGACTGCAAACTGGGCACCATAATTGACTCTCCAGCCGACGCAAGCATCCTCCAAAAGGGCCTCATAGAAACAGACAACTGGTGCCAGAGCCATGGCCTCAAGCTAAATGCCAAAAAGTGTATAGTCATCCCCTTTGGCAAAAACAAAGTGCCCACAAATTACCACATAGGTGGTAATCCATTAAGTACAGAAGAAGTAATTAGGGACCTGGGGACCCAAGTTGATAGCAATCTCTCATTTGACAACCACGTGGCCAAAGTGGTTAGAAAAACATTTTATATAGCCCACCTAATCATGAAGGGATTCACATCTAGATCAGGGGAGGTCATCGTGCCTGTTTACTCATCCCTCATCAGGCCCATAATTGAGTACAATGCCCCTTTGGGATGTACCTTACCAGACACCTGCAGCAACTGGAAAGACCCCAAAAGTACCTCACCAAGAGGATCAAAGGGCTCAAACAGATGCCATATGCTGCCCGGTTAAAGAAACTCCAGCTCTACTCAGTGGCATACCACCTGTTCAGAGGCGATCTGTGCCTGACTTATAAAGCCATGTCCAACCCGGAATTAATGGACATGCTGCACCTCAGAAAATCCAAATCCCATCGAGCTACGCTCGAGAGACTTGAACCTCAGCACTGAAATAAATAGGACATGCTGGAGGGACAGATTCATAACCCAGAGGCTCCCTTCACTCTGGAATAAAATCCCAGTCCAGGTTAGGCAGAGTCCCTCATTGACTCTCTTCAAGAGGAATCTTGATGAGTGGATGGGAGATCGTAGGTTTACCCCGGGTATCACTTCTGTGTCACTGTTAGACAGAGGCACAGTATACTAACCTCGAAAAAGGGCATAGCAAAATAAATTTAAAATGGGTGGCGAAAGCCAAACACATTCTGGCTAGGCTTATAAATGCCCTAGGGCAGATAGCCTAGTATGAACCTATGAACCTATGAACCTATGAACTAAGTCTCTATTTCTAATGTTATTAATATGTTCTCTCATACGTTCTCTGAACGTTCTGTTGGTTTTGCCAACATAAAAATGCGAACAACAGCCGCATTGTGCTACATATACTATATTTTTACTATCACATGTCACTAGCGTATCTGATCTATATTTCTCTCCCGTACTTGGATGTATAAATTCGGAGTTATTCTTTATAAATGGGCACATATGACAGTGTGCACAGGCTCTAGTTCCTCTCTGGGTCCCCTTATCCATTTCAATAACTTCTCTTGTATAGCATAACATACGCTTGAGATTTTTCCTATTTTTAAAACAGAACCTAGGATATTCACCTACCACTTCCCTTTTTTATCATCTGTCATTAACAGTAACCAATGCTTATAAAACACTTCTCTAACCTTTTTTACATCATTTGTATAAGGAATAGATATATTGACTACTTGTCTTGTACTATTTATTATATTCTGATTCAACTCATTACTTTCTGTTTCAGAAAAATATGGTTTCGCCCTATCATTCCTCATCATTCTAACTTCCTGTAGCACAGGGACTACTTTGTTAGCCTTATACCCCCTATGATTTAAATTATTATCTAATTCAATTAATCCTTCCTTAAGAGTGGATTCCTGATTACTCAGTCATGAAACCCTCATACCTTGTCCTTTAACTATATTCTTACAAGTCTTTTTGGGGTGCATGCTTGACCTGTGCAAAAATGTATTACGGTAGCACTATTTGCTATATACCTTAGCTTCAAATTGTCCCTCATTTCCCTTGGAGACAAATATGTCCAAAAATGCCAAACCTGTGAGTGAATAATTTACTGTGAACTTTAGAAAGCTTGTAGTTTCTTGGATCTTATATACAAATTCTCCTAGCTCTGGAAGGGTGCCCCCCCTCCCCCAGATCAGAAAAATATCATCCACAAAACGGTGATAAAATTTAACATTTTTCTTATATAAATGAAGAGGGAACATGTGGTTCTCTTCCCACTGTGCCACGACTACGTTGGCGTAGCTTTTGGCACAACATGTGTCCATAGCTATTCCTTCGCATTGCAAATAGTACAGTCCATTGAATACAAAGATGTTGTTCTCCAAGACTACATCCATAAACCTACATATAAGATCTATAAGATTATCTTCATACATGCTATTTTTGGTAAGAAATCTATACAAGTATTCATTGCCTTCACAGTTTGGAATTGAAGTGAACAATGAAACAACATCAAGTGTAACCAAATAACTACCCTGATGTTCTTGTAATTCAGTATTATATTGATATAAACTCTCCAGGAACTGCTTGGAGTCCTTTAATACTACTTTTGATTTGTCCAATATAAGTCTAACCTTTTTCTCTACAAAAATAGAGAATGGCTCTGTCATCTACCCTCTGCCTGCAACTATAGGCCGAAAGGGTGGACACTTAGGATCCTTATGTTAAGCATTTCCTGTTTATAGTGAATATGTTTTTAAATTATGTAAAGGTTCAATTGATGATCCTGACCATTGAAGGTGTGTAATTGAAAGACCAGTGTTCATTTGTTGAACAAGAATTTGAATGTAATGGGTGTTAATAGTTAAATGAGGGCATTTCAAGACTGTTTTTGTCAGTCAGTAGTATGTATATTGTCTGAGGAAGCCACAGTTAGTGGTGAAAGCGCTTACCTATTAATAAAGGAATATTTGCTTGTACCGTGTGAAATTTGGAAGCTGTATTTTATGAGAATTGGAGCTATACTTTGTGTCACATTTGCTGTTTTCTTGACTTTTATTAAATTTTTAACCAACTAAGAATGGAGAAGGACTTGAAAGGGGCAAAAGGAAATTTGGAAAGTTCATGGAATCCCCAAAATGGTAAGAAAAATATGTTATACTCTACAAGACATGTAATTATGAACTGTCAGGTATACTATATTTAAAAATGCAAATGCCATGCAGTTTTGTATGAAAAGGCATGGTTAGCTGGAACTGTAGGTCTTTAGAGCTACAGTCCTCTTCAAATTTCCCAAAAACAACTTTTTGGTCAAAATGTTTTATGTATGTATGTATGTATATAGGTATGTATCTGTGTATGCATGTATGTATGTATGCATCCAGTTGAAATTGCAACCATAAAATATCAGCAGTATGACTCAGACAGTGTGTGCTATCTGTTGAGTCCTTAAGCACAGTCTGAGCATGTATGAGAATGTATGGAAAAAGTGTAATTTTTTTCATTGTTGACTGCTGAGCTGTATTTTAAAACAGCCCAGAAAATGCAGTAGCATTTTTGTTCAGGTTGTTACACTGTTGTTATCCTCTCCCTACCATCCAGTTTATCCAGTTTAAATTGTATCATTATGGGGACCAGTTGGGCTGCGAGCTATTGCAACTAGTAAAAGTATAAACATTGCTATTGGGCTAGAAGTAGTAATCTTCCCCTGCCCCACCTATTGATTTGATCCTACTGTCACTGGCTACTTTCTGAATCGTGCTAAATAACCAGTCATAGCCACAATCATAGTTGCATGTAGCAGCTTGGTATCTGGTGATAATTTATGCGGGACAGACCTGATTTTCCTATTATTTAGTTATTTGCTTAATTTAGTTAGTTGGCAGATGGTCCCTGAAGGACCCTTTTCAACTTGGGAACCACAGAAAGAGAGACAGGATGATGACAGGGTGACATGTTAATAGAAGACTTGGAACCAGCGACCAAGGAAACACCATCAAAGCAAGAAAACAAAATTAAGTGTACTATGAACCGTGGTTACGTCATTCTGCTAGTGGGCTCTCAACAACTGTTGTTTAGTTTTCAGAACATATATAAGGCAGGTAAGGAAGTGACAGACTCATTAATGTTAATAAGCACAGACTGATGAAAAAATAGACAAAAATGTGATTAGTATAGAGAACCATGTGGCTTTGATCTTAGTGTAACAAACTGTTGCTTTCAGTAAAGGAATGAGTGTTACTGGTTACAAAAGACAAGGTAAAGGAAATTGAAAAGGTATAACTGAAATGAGATAATGCTCATGAAGGGGCCTATGGTATCTAATACTACACAGCTCCTTTTACAAATAGCAGCATCACTTTAAAACTAAATGGCATTTTGTATTAATTTATTTGCAGATATGTACATACTTCCTCTCTTTTTTCTCAAGTGACTTCTTTTTCCAGTGCACAAAACCTGTAGGTCTCGTGTTCAAGAGTTCTGCAATTCATTTGCTCAAAGACAAGCGTCTGTAAGACAATTATCTGGTAACTCAGTTTTCATGAGTTAGTCAGCTGATACTTATCAAAGCATTTTATGATTATAAAAATAAAAAGAAATGGGACTAATTTCCGGAAGTTTCTCTATTTCAGCTGGCAAAGAAAGCGATCAACATGATAACCAAACTCCTTCAACAGTAATTCAGGAAAACCAAATTTTTAGTTGAGTTGTATACAGAATTTGTCAGGCTGAATCTGAATCCAGACAAAAGCAAATACCACACTGCTTAGTTAGACCCCAAATTTTATTATTTTTTTTTCTGATTTGCAATTTGCCTGGAAATACCAGTTGTATTTACATATCTTCCAACTGCTTATTATTACTTTTAAATTGATTGTGTTCACTTGTTTCCATCTGTAAATACTACTGTAGGCCATAGCATGATAATTGTCTTTACAAATTAATGTGTACCTGTTTGTGTGTCTGCATGTGTGTATGTTTGTGTGTGCCTTCATGTCTGTGTGTATGTATGTGTGTGTGTTCCTAATGATAACAGGGGGTCATGAATACCTAATGTGTAAAAGAGGCAGTGATGGTGCATTTATATATCAACAGTAAATCACCAGCAACCTTGACTTTGAGAGCCATGTGGTCTGCAAATAGACAATAAACTTGGTCTGCACATTTTATGAATAATTCAACAGGACCCTGGGCCTAAGCTCCTTATTGGACTATCAGTCTTCTAACTTTTCAAAAGGAAAAGTGCCATCTCCCAGTTTTAATTGCTAGTTAAACTAAAGAACACATCCATGATGCTATGAAGATGATTTGTTACTAAGAGCAGGGCCAACTCAATCCATCCATTTGCCCTTATTCTGTAACGTGTTCAAGTTTATCAGATTTATAGTCAGTCATTATTTATTTTGTCCTACAATTACTCAGATAGTAATTGATATATTTGTACTGTGTAACCTTCTACATTTGCAAGCTCTTGATAAAATTATGGCATCACCCATTAATCCATGCATCCATTTCAATTTGCAGCTGACCTAGCAAGTCACTGACCCACTGAGCCATGTTCTGTGCTTGTGAGCTCCCATTTGAGAGTTATAATGCATAAAGAATAAGGGCAGATGCTGCTTCAGTGGAGGAAATACCTTTTATTTTCTAAGGAGAAGCAAACTTAGACTTTCTTATAAAATTATGGGCTGTGTACAGGATACATTGTTTAGCACACAGCACAGATTGTGGGTGGCTTTCCCATCACAAGAAAATAGTTTTATCATTTCTGTATTTGCTTTTCAAGGTATTCACTTTTTTCATTATGTTGTTTTTGTCAAACATGAATTCACTGAATTTGCCCCAGCAATACGTAGTGAAATATGGGCAAAAATAGAATTCCTGAAAAGCTTTATGTAATTTTGATCTACTTGGTAAACTTTATAATCATTATAGTTTTTAAGTGAGTTTATTCACCTGTGGTATTTGCATGACTAATACAGATCCAATAAGACAATAAGCACCTTATCTTTTTGTTCTTGACCATTCTGTATTCACCGACTCATTCCTACTTTCAAGCAGACAGTGTCGCATACACAGACATCCTTGTGATTTTACTTGAGTAACAGTGTTTTCCTTATCCAGCCAAATGTTTTAAAATAATTCCAAGCTCTCAGTTTTTTCAAAATACTCTGGTAATGCAGAGCTGTTGGTATGGCAAGTGCAATACCCAGGTATGGAGAGAGTACATTATTCACAGTTAAGCCAGGTCTCAGTAATTACACAGGCGTGAATATGTTCCAGATGTTGGAGGGCCATGAGATTAAGCAATTTGTTGTTCAGACTTCTGGAACTGAGAAGAGACAAGTTAATGTTGTCCAAGTTAGGAGTTGATGTGTTGGCTACACTGGAATGCCCATTAACTAGACTCTGCCTAAACATGGCACTGTGAGGCAACAAAGTCTTTAACTAGTATATGGAAGCCTCGGAACAAGAGGTGCAAGCCATCCTTAGCCTTGGAACAAGAGGTGCAGGCCATCCTTAGCCTTGGAACAAGAGGTGCAGACCATCCTTAGCCTTGGAACAAGAGGTGCAGGCCATCCTTAGCCTTGGAACAAGAGGTGCAGGCCATCCTTAGCCTTGGAACAAGAGGTGCAGGCCATCCTTAGCCTTGGAACAAGAGGTGCAGGCCATCCTTAGCCTTGGAACAAGAGGTGCAGGCCATCCTTAGCCTTGGAACAAGAGGTGCAGGCCATCCTTAGCCTTGGAACAAGAGGTGCAGGCTATCCTTAGCCTTGGAACAAGAGATGAAGGTCATCCTTAGCCTTGGAACAAGAGGTGCAGGCCATCCTTAGCCTTGGAACAAGAGGTGCAGGCTATCCTTAGCCTTGGAACAAGAGATGAAGGTCATCCTTTGTGGGGTAATTTTGACTATCATTCCTCTCATATCCTGCTGACACATATTGGATCCACCAAGAATGACACCAGCTATTCGGCCAGTCAGAGAAGCCAATTATCTTTTCTTTATGCCTAAGTATTATTCTTAGAGAAGGAAAGATTCCATTTGGGACCAGAATGTTACCTGCATTTGTCACATGTGTGGAAAGTTCTGTTATGTCTCCCTGCATATCTGTTAGGTTTTTCCACCCCAAATCATTTTAGTTCCAAATGGGCCACTACCATGTCTTAGTCATAACTGCCCAGAGAAAGGGTCTTCAGGGTCCTTCTAATGTTAGAGATCCTACCACCCAAAAAACAACTAGACAGTAAACTTATCCTAGTCCAGTGTTATGAGTGCTGACTCAGTTTGCCTAATGAACTGGGTCACAAATCATTAAGACATTCTTGTTAGCAGAGTGGTTAGGACTAACAGATTGGAAGAAATCTGACTCTTGATGACTTACTGCTTGCTGTAGGTGTTCACATGGGAGATGATAACATGGATTTCCACTGAAGATTTGTTCTAGTTCTAGGATACTTTAATACAGATTTTCTACAGCCTCATTGCATGAAACTTTAAAGTGATTCACTTGAGAAAGGGTGATGGTTTGTGTGTGTGTGTGTGTGTGTGTGTGTGTGTGTGTGTGTGTGTGTGTGTGTGTGTGTGTGTGTGTGTGTGTGTGTGCGTGTGTTTGTTGCTCACTGTGCATCATATCTGCTTTCAGATCTGAAGACATCCATAAAGGGACAGATGTATTAATCCTATGACAGGTAAAGAAACCATCTAGGTCAGGGATGCCTAGTAGAGGTGAGATGAAATATTATAGAGCATTGTCAATAAATGACACAATATAAGTCTGGTTATAACTGATTTCAGATAACAGTGGGAGATACTGACCAAGGCTGAAATTATGAATTAGTCTGGTTTTAAGGGGTTTGTGTTTGAAAGGGCTTTTACTATATCCCCAAGACAGCAAAGCTACCAAGTGTCCGCTTGGTGAAACAACTGCGATACCAACAGCTCTGATGTTCTTACATGAGGAACAGAGAACCCCATCTAATGTATTTCTCCTGTCTAGAATTATATCAGTTCAGGTGGGGTGAATTATAAGCTAGGCAAATCCATGAAGCCTAATGTGTTCATGTGACTGTACTTCAGAGCTTGCAGTGCAGTGGTTAATGAGATTACCCCAAACAATCAGTTCTGTCCCATGTGACAGTTCAGCCAATGAATAGTACCATCTGCCCATTTCAATGTGAAATCAGGCAGATTGTTTTACTAGTTTTTGATCTCTAGATTTACAGTTATTATACTTACATTATCTTATCATAATGTTATTTGGAGTTTTTAAAAATTCTAAGCAGTGCTCATGAATCAAACAAGCACATTGAATTAAATGAGGTTTTTGCTCTGTGTGACTAGTGGAAGGAGCTGAAAAGAAGCACCTTTTTTTATTTAGGATAAAGGTAACATGACAAGGCCTAATTCTGAGACCTGATGGATAACACAGCTCTGTGACTTGTGGCTATTTTTGATTTTTCCCTTCCTGTCTCACTCTGCCCTTGTGTCATATCTCTGGAAAAGATAGAAGGTGAACTAAAGATGAAGAAATTTATGGAGATAAAAGCAGCAGCATAGTTAGTATTATCAGATCGCACATGGAAAGATTAAAGTTAGTATTATCAGATCGCACATGGAAAGATTAAAGTTAGTATTATCAGATCGCACATGGAAAGATTAAAGTTAGTATTATCAGATCGCACATGGAAAGATTAAAGTTAGTATTATCAGATCGCACATGGAAAGATTAAAGTTAGTATTATCAGATCGCACATGGAAAGATTAAAGTTAGTATTATCAGATCACACGTGGAAAGATTAAAGTTAGTATTATCAGATCGCACATGGAAAGATTAAAGTTAGTATTATCAGCTCACACATGGAAAGATTAAAGTTAGCATTATCAGATCGCACATGGAAAGATTAAAGTTAGTATTATCAGATCGCACATGGAAAGATTAAAGTTAGTATTATCAGATCGCACGTGGAAAGATTAAAGTTAGTATTATCAGATCGCACGTGGAAAGATTAAAGTTAGTATTATCAGATTGCACGTGGAAAGATTAAAGTTAGTATTATCAGATCGCACGTGGAAAGATTAAAGTTAGTATTATCAGATCGCACGTGGAAAGATTAAAGTTAGTATTATCAGATCGCACATGGAAAGATTAAAGTTAGTATTATCAGATCGTACATGGAAAGATTAAAGTTAGTATTATCAGATTGCACATGGAAAGATTATGTAGGGTAAAGAAGTAAGCACAAAATGAACATGATAGCAGTAGTTTATAATACTTTGCTGTTTTAGGATCAAACACAGAAGTAAAGTCAAATTTCATGTGACAGTGGTGTGAATATGTGCTACCTAATGGGGCTACAAAGTTTAGAACTATTGCATAAGTAGTAATTCTATAACAGTTGAGATTAAAATGAAGTTACTGCACTGTTCAACACTCATCTGCAGGACATACAGCAAAAAGTCAATGATGACAGTGCTTTTATCCTGCTGGGTGCTGTACCTCCTAATTTTTGGCATGACTTTCTTCCTTTTGTTATACAGCCTACTGATTTTGTGATTCTACCAGAGTGGCCTGTTTCTTGTGTTAGTTCTGTACTTTTTCCTGCTGGGTACAGCTGCCTCTATGCAGCTATTACCATGCTTATATAGGGTTTCTGTGAATAGTTCTGCATAGGCAGCAGTGAAATGTTGCCAGGTTATCACTTAATAGCAGGAAGTTATCCTTAGAGTAGTTCCTGAATATTTCAGGGTTACCTGGGGGTCCAGGTTTTATTTTTACTTCAAAGGAGACCATTTGAGGTCTGAATTTATCAGGGAAGACATTACACTATGGGGTTTGTGGCACTTTCCCATATTAGTGAGGACCAGATCCAGTATGGTTGCACCCCTGGATAGTGTATTGGCAATCTGGTCCAGGGAGTTTGTGTTTACAAAATCCAGGAATTTTTGTGCCTACATTTGATGTTGTATAGGATTCCCAGTTAATAGTTAGATAATTAAAATCTCCTGTGAATATAGTATTGGGTTGGATGGTGAATGTTTCCAATAAGTTTAAATACATGCTATCGGTTTTCTGGGTCATAGAGGGGGACCTATAGCTTGCAAACAAGTGGTATTGAATTTTGACTATAGCAATTTGAACATAGAGTAGCTCAAGTGCGTTGCACACAAAACAAACAGCAGCAGAATTACCCATTCTGAAGACTTAAACCTTGCCTGTGATATAAATAGGACCTGTTGAAGAGATAGGTATGTATCCCAGAGACTACCCCATCTATGGAACAGGCTCCCCATCAATGTGAAGCAGAGTTCTTCCCTAACCCAATTAAAGTGCAACTTGGACAATTAGATGGGAAATCGGAAATTCATCCCTGGTTTGACACCTATGTCTCTAATGGACACAGGTAACCTGCAAATGGTTCATCTCCCAAGCCCATGCTTACACTTATCAAGGGTAGAAGAACTTGTCAGAGATTTGGGATGCACGGCCAGGCTTAAAAAGGCCCTTGTGGTTGTTACCTTAGTAAACACTTATGAACCCATTGTCTTGTTTAACCATCCCTGAGGTATATTTATTTTTGATGTAAATTGAGACACCTCCTTCTTTAGTCCCTGTGTGTGTAGTAGCTGGTCTAAATGTGTGGAAGGTATTATAAGCTTGCACTGTTGGTGTGCTCTCCATGGCTTTAAACCATGTCTCAGTGACTGCACAGACATCTGCATTCTCTAGGGTAGAAATAGCTTCTAGGCAGTGGAGTTTTTTGTTTAGTCTCCTAGCACTGAGCAGTAATACTTTTACATTTTCTTGGTTTTGATTTGTTATGTTGGAAGTACTTTCAGTTTGGCTTTGCCTAAAAAAGGCACTCTGGGGAAAGACAATGTTTTAGCTAATATTCAAAAGTCTACAGGTGAGAGGTGTAGACCATCCCTGGTAAGACAGCATGGTCTGTTGACCAACTCCTTCCATGCTAACAAATATTGCACCCCTTAGGTTGACATCAGAAACTAAGCCAATTATTAAAGTCAGTCATCTTTTGTTCATATTGTGCATCATCCTTGGAAAAGGTAAAATGCTGCAAAATGCTAGGCTCATACCAGCCTGGGACACAAATTCCGAGAGCTCCATGATGTCTCTCTTCATATAGTGTTGAAATGTATGTCTCAGGTTATTTACACCCAAGAAGACTATGACTGAGTCATACTGGGACTTGCGATCCAATGACCTGACTGCATGTGTAATGTGGTGGATCCTAGACCCTGATAAGCAACTGACCGTGACTTTCTCCATACTCAGCCTAATGAGAGGGACATCACTGTGTCTCACAATGGAGTCTCCAATGATCAGAATGTTGGATTGTGTGGTGGCTTGCCTTATGGGCTTAAAAGTAGAAGCTCCATGAGATGTGGCTGCGTGTGTTAATGTGGGTGTTGTTTAAAAAGAGTGCATTCAGGGCTGCTCAGGGTATTTGTTATATGCGTTGTCGCCTCACAGTTAGACGTTGCCTGTTCGATTCTCAGTTAGAGCGTCTTCTGTGTGGCGACATGCGTGAATGGGCGTTCCTTCATTGAAGGTTGTGCGTTAGGCCCGGCAAGCCAGTATGTAAAAATCTACTGCCAATCATTAGCGGACGGGAGTTCCGCTGTGGCGACCCCTAACCGAGAAAAGCTGAAAGACACAAACAAACTTCATCTATGAGGTCTTTGGGGTTTAAGAAAGGTGCATTTAAGTGCTTAATCATATGTGGGTCTACATGCCTGCTTTGAATTGTGTGTGGTGGATGCATGTGTACTACTGACAACCTTATTGACATTAGCAGTACTTTTATGTAAGACCTTTGGCTCCAGTGACATTCTGTAAATACATCTCACATACCATACTAGCTTGTTTGAGAATTTACTGGTTGTTAGTAAACATGATGCAATTTCTACATTGCCTCAGAATGCCCGTTTCCATCAAGCTGATAATGGAGATAGTGATAAAGTTCATATCCATGACAACTGACCCTTTTTACTGATTAGACAGTTAGAGTGAGAATATAAACCAATGTCAGGAGTATCCAGTTTCCAACTCTGGAGACAGTGCTTGTCACTGCAAACTAGGTGTCCTGTGTGCAACTAGGTTTTGGTGAAGTTTCTATCTTTCTTTACAAGAAAAGTGTCACTCAAGATGTCTGCATCTATACAGGACACTGACACACACTTGAGGGGAAACTAATAAGCAGACCCTGATTATTTATGGATGAAGTATTTAGGCAGATATTCTAAAGTTAGAAACAAATCAAGCAGTACTTACTGAAAACAAAGAATTAGCTTGTCAAGAATGATGAAAATAGGGGAGTTGCATGAATGACTATTGCCTGGCTACTACTAGTGCTGGCCTCACCACAGCTTCACTCTGCTGGGATACAATGTTCCTTTGCTTCTCACCAGAAGCAAAACATTAGAACTAATCCCAAGATGAGAAGCAGGCCACAGTCTGTTGGGTGATCCACAGTCTTGTCCCAGATGACACAAGGGTCTGTAGGCTTGTTGTAGCCTTTTCCTGGTAGATGCCTTGAATAGCAACAAGACCAATCAAGAACATCAAGCACAGACCATAGCTGCCCAACTAGAAACAGTCAGGAATCAATGCAGGCTGCTCCTTCTCTCACCAGGAACAGAATGAATGCACAAATTCCAATCTGATCTGCCACCTATGAAGCAGTTATTAGGCTTTCTGGTGATCAGCAGTCTCCAGGAAATAATGTCCCTGTGCTCCTTCTCTCACCAGGAGAAAACAGAAGCACTAATCCCAAGATAACTACTGAGAGGCAGAATGTGGGATCTCCAGTAATTGGTGGTCTTGCAATAGATGTAGCAGATTTTAAAAGTAAGATGGAAAAGAATGGGTTAATCCTAAGCACTGCAGTGTGCACTAAGCAGTTAGTTATGAAAGAGGGGGTAACTTAAGGTTTAGCTGTCTAAATGGAGAGCCAATAATTTTAAAAGAGAAAGATTAGATTGAAAGGGGGTGGGCACTTTGTCTTCTGGTTGTATGGAATACAGTGGGATGGCCAATAAATTTAAATAGTTGAAGGGGAGTGATTTCACAAATTGATAATTTTGTGCTTACTTATAACAGCCAATGAAAGGGGAGAGGGAAGGAGATATATATATATAGTCAGATTAACATAAGGGGCAGGCAACTAGAAAGACAGTTCAGTTTAAGAACAAAACAGCACCAGGGTGGGAAAAAATCTGTGTGACTCAACATGAGACAGCTGTGGTCTCTTTCCTAGTTTTAATATGCAATTAAAAGCAGAATACAAGTAAAACACAGTGTAAAGAAAAAAAAAATCACAATATAAAAATAGAAGAAGTCAATACAGTAATGTAAAATACAAGAATGCAAAAGCAAACTTTCCTTTCCCTCACTGCAAGTTGTTGCAGAGTCTGGGTGAGGTTTTCCAGTATCAGTGTACTTTTACACTCCATCTCCCACCCCAACAGCCTATGATTAAAACTTATTGATGTAAACGTGTTTTGTCTAGCCTTTTTTCTCTTTTTACTTTGCATTTCCTACATTTCTTAAAACTGAAAATAAGAGAAGAAAGAGAAAAAAAAAACACCTGTTTACTTTAGTATGTTTATCACATACATTTACTATATGACATGCAGTTTATATCATAAAATGTTTTATACAAATGCTGTTAAGAACAAATGTTTGCATTAATTACAGTTATTTTCCCTCCTTCTCCCTCCTTTTTCCTTTTAGTATCTTTCCAAACATTAATGATATGAAGTGAAGCATATGCCTGTCAGTCCTCCAAATTTAAAAAACGTCAACAAAAATCCAGTCTTTCTCAGCCTCTTTTGATTGTAAATCCATATTTCATAAATGGATTGATGCTTTATAGACTCACATTTATTCACTAATTTCAATGTTGCTGGCCTGTTTCCTATTCATTTCCATCTCACAACCCTAGACTCCAGTACTCCTGATTTCATTAGTCAAGTCCTGTGTGTTTTTCTGTCTCTCAAGAATTTTCCTTTGGAACATTGGACAAGGTTTCACTGGCAAAGTCTCTCTATGAGCCTTACTATTCTTCTGATGGTAAGTCTCTCTATGAGCCTTACTATCAGAAAAAAAGAGAAGCAGAGTCTCCTTTTGTTTGATAGCTCATCCCTTGTTAGATGAGCTTTCTTATTTCCTCCTTAGCCTGATCTACATGAAAAAAATTACTTTGATCCTCCAGGAAAAAAATATTCTGAACATAGCTGGATACAGCGGTTTACCTTTATATCGTTGATCACTTATGATTGACCTACCACTTCATTGACCTGTTTTCCACAAATTTGAATCCGCAACACTTCTAAAATGTCGAATTAATGTTGAATTTCGATGTTCCCAGCCACGCCACACCTCCACACCAGTGCTATCATGGGTCAAAAGGGGGCGAGATTTAGTTGTTCGCATATGTGGTTTTCGGCATTTGGGACGTTCACATTTCGGAGTTCGTGGAAGCGTGTTCAACTTTTTTGAGGTTGCCATTTTAAAGGTAAACCAGATACAGCAGCTTGTATCGCACACCCGCCTCTTGACATTTACTGATTGCTGGGATAAATTTGCTTCTATTTTGCCTGGTGTACTATAAATAATCTTTTTCTACACTCTAGTGTCTCTAATTTTTAATACTTTGCCCTTCTGCCACAATTTTGTCAGACTGAACTATTTCTGCTGGTATGCTTGCATCTTTACTAATACAGGTCTTGGCTGCTTTCTCATGGCCAGGTACGGAGCATATACATAATGTGCCCTTTCAGTTAACAAATGTTATTGTGGAATACCAGTCCAGCTACTTATTTGTGCTTTCATAAAATTAATACAGTCTGTCCTTTCCAATTTCTCTGGCAGAGTGGAACATCTCAGGTTTTCACTGGTGCTCTGTCCTCTAACTGTACTATTTTTCAAAACAGATCTTCTTAAGCAGTTTCATACTCTGCCAGCCTTTTCTCATTTCAACCTCTGATGTTTTATTAGTTCATATGAATAGCTGTTTAAAGTTCCTTCCATTTTTTTCAGCCTTTTATTATTTGCATTGATAT
Organism: Protopterus annectens; assembly: GCF_019279795.1. Lineage (NCBI taxonomy): Eukaryota > Metazoa > Chordata > Ceratodontiformes > Protopteridae > Protopterus > Protopterus annectens. The sequence goes on from NC_056726.1 coordinate 963,200,182, forward strand.
ATTCCTTTGATGTTTCATTTATTTTAATAATTTTTGAGCATATTTGACTTATTTTTTCTACTAAAATACTGGAATCCATCTCTTGTACCAAAGCTGGATCTTGATCTGCTTTTTGCTGAACAGCTGCAAGACTCTTCCCAGACATTGTTTTCTCTTTACCTTTTCTGGTTGATTTTCTTTCAGGTACTCCAATTTTTTTTTCTTTGCTGGCATTCTAGCCACTAACTGAATTTTACTCAAGCTGACAGTATCACTGGCTGCTGATTCTTAGTTTCTGTTTTCACACTGGTTGAGCTGAAGTTATGCTGCTGATCAGTGTGCAGCCATCTTGAAAGTCTGAGTGAAACTTTTTTGACATCTTTGTTCATTGAACAAATCTAAAATGGGTCTATGTCAAATAAACAAATGCTTGAAATGTCGAATGTCATATGGTTGACATTTCAAATGTTCGAAGGTTGACTTTAACGGCGCTGTATGGTGCAGAATGAGAGAATTTCCCTTTTCCTGCACTGAAGTGCAGTCTCGGAGTTGGTATATTTAAGTAGGGGGGTTGTGGGGGTGCAGAGGGGCTTGCCCCACTGCTCACACTGTTAAGGTATGTTTTTCTTTCTTTTTATTTATTTTTTTATTATATATTCAAACTTTCAAATATCGACCATATGGTCTTGAACATATGGTATTCAACATTTTGAAAGTTCGAATAAATAACATAGACCCTCTAAAAGGACACTGCTTATAACCTCAGTAATTGACAGGGTAGTAAAGAACTGTAGTTGATATGCAGTCATTACTTACCATGATCATAACCATAGGATCTGATTATGGACACTAGCAGTGACGGGTATGATTAAATTAAAGAAAAAAGCCTTCTATGCAATGCTGGGATGGGTATCCACTTTGACTGGTGGGTACCATTTGACTCAAAAAGCTGCTGTGTCAGTAAACAAATGGGAAGCCTATCCATGTGGGACCAGTTCAATAAGGACGTGAAAATGCTTTTAGAGAAGCATCATAGAGATTTTCCTCATCAAATCTTCTTGGGGTGGTGGAGAGACATTTGTACAAGCTCTTCTCAGTAATGGGTAGAGAAATAGTGTCCTCAGATGGAGAGACTTTCAGGAAGTAGAAAGGATACTTTGAGGATCGCATGAATACAGTAAACATGCTATCCACTGAGGAGGGAGTCTCAGAAACAACTGGTGGAATTAGACTCCTTTTTTAGATGGGGGGTGGGTCACTGCTCAAATGTTTTTGTGGCAAGGCTGCAGGATTAGATCTAATATACGTATAATAAATGCTGAAGGTGCTGGACATTGTTGGGGCATCCTGCTTAATATCTTTTTTCAGTGTTACATGTAAAGTGAGGACAATATCTCTGCAATTGTAAATTGGTGGTCCTCATTTCCAAAAAGGTGATATGAGGGTCTGTTTTAATTATTAACAGGGGATGCTCTTCAGCCTTTGACTGAAAGAATAAATGCAGCTATTTCAGAGACCTAGGCTGACAGAAAAGTAAACTACAAATATGAACAGCAAACAATAGAAATGAAAAAATATGGTGACTAAACCAATGCTAAAAAAAAAAAAAAAGAAAGAAAAATCCACTGTACACCACTGATGCAATTCAGATAGTCAGTGAAAAATTACTTTAACAAAATACATTAAGCAGTTTTTGTCCATAACAAGCAAGGACTTCATCAGAATATACTTTAAAACAGAGAAATCAAAAACTTTTAAACTCTGTTAATAACATGACCTAAAACAGCCAATAAACATGATACAAATCAAAAATGCTCATAAAATTTTATGTAACATTTTAACAAATTAAAAGTAATATAAAGAGAAATAAAATCTCTCAAATATAAATATGTTAGAGCAGTATCATACCTTAGTTTTAATAATGTTTAATGCTCGCAACCTCATTTGATACAAGAAGAGGATGTTGCATCCTGCCTAAATTGCCAAACACTAATTCCTTGTTATTCTGTGTCTCCCAACTACTCCCCTCCTGTTTACTTCCATCTTCTCAATAACTGAAAAAAAAAATTAGTAAAATTTGAACACATTCATGCATATTTATTCACTGCATTCCTGGGATCATTTTTTCCCAAATTTTCTAATCGTGTTCATAAATTCATGACCATAGAGCTTTCTTGCTGTTTCCAATGTAGTATGCATTACAAGTTTCACCGTTTGTGAGGTTTACTACTCATTTGGAACAGTAATTGAGTATTTTACATTTGAAAGCACATGAAAGAAAGTGATGTAATATGAGTTTTAAGTTTTGTTGGTTACTGGATCAATTACAAGCAGTGTTTGAATGCTTTAGTTCTAGTGAAGTCTAAATGTTGTAGATGAAAGCAGTAGACCAGTCTTTTTGGTTAAACTGATTGTTTTGGTCTTTGGCTAGAAGTAGAAGATACAAGAAAATGTACATGAAGCCATCTGACATTGAACTTCATAGCTTAAAACATGCCACAGTGTGATCCATTATCTTTCCCAACAGAAAAAAACTAAGAAAGAGTAAGAAATAATTGCATAACATGGTTCCTCTGAAAAGTGACTTAGAGTCTGTAAAGTACATTAATATTTTAGTTCTTCAACTTTCAGAGACAATAACAATTTACTGATTAAATCTGAATCTCAGGCTGGATCAGTAGTATCATGCTTGGCAATTTATATTAATGAGTAGTCGCTATACCTACTGAGGAGTAAGGCATCCCTCTCAGCTGAACACAGGGAAAAAATAAGTGGTGATGATGTAAGCATTAGGACATTTGAGCAGTGAAGTTATACTCTATGCAAGAGATACAGGCATCATTGGTACAGTCCATTTTACAGTATACTTTATGTATTTTGTCAACAAATGTTAAGCAAACTTCATTTTGCAGTTGTATTTTTCAAATTGTAGGTTCTAGTCCAACCAAGGGCAGGTGTCATGATTTATTTAATGATTTACACTTTGCAAATTAGTTTTTAGAATTAAATGTTTGAACCTTATTCAAAATACATAACTGTGACATTCTTATTTGAGTATTTCTCAACAAATCATAATTTCTAACCTAAAATAAGGTCTTACAACAAGAAGAAAGAGAAGAGTCTGAAGATAAAAGCACCATAAAACTGCAATATAGTAATTCAATAGAACAAAGTATCATTAAGAGAAAAAAGAATGGCAAAATGAAAAAAAATAAAACAAATTACAAGAAAAGAGATATGGTGACACTATGTATCATACATAAATGTTAATATGATGAAATATCTTATGTGAAAATATGGAATGATCAAACAAACAAAATGCAGACCTAGTATATTTATAGTAACTGAAATTTATAAATCACGGGTTACAGACAACCTGGGTTGCCTTGGAATGGAAAAGCTATTTTTGGTATTAAGTATTAAAGAGGGAGTTTGGAGTGGCAGGTATACCAAATAAGAAAATTCATATTTAAATTATTAAATAGCACCGTGGTGCAAATGGTGAGGGTATTAATATGCTTTCTATGATTGTAAGGAAGGCAGTCTAGGATCTGAATAAAATACACTCATTTAGTCAAAAGGAAATATTATAAATGTTTAAAAAATACTTGATAATAAATACAGTTTTAAACCAGTTAGGCAACTTTAACTACATAACAGATCACGAGAGAGTGAAAAGTAGTAAAACTAGAAGTACTGTAAGAAAAGGTAAGAAGCTATTACAATCATCTGAAATGCTAAGAGTATAAAATAAGGAGGCCACGCGTGGAAAAGAAAATCTGACTTTGTGATTATATTTATATATTTCAAAGATGCAGGAAGGTAAATAAGAATACACATAGTATTTTCAGTCAAAAGGTGTGGAATAGAACAATATGTAAAACGGACAGAAGTGGTGTGGGAATTTATAGACTACACAAAGTTAAAATGAATTTGAAAAACACTACAGGAGATACAGAGATACAGAAATGTTATAGAAAGATCAGAAAGAAATGGAACATTTTTATGGAACATGAATAGATTGATGGCTTGCTTTTAAGCCCAAGATAAGGTTGTAATATATGGTTCAATTCAAGAAATATAGATAGGAAACAGAAAAAGAATCAGTAAATTAGAGGAGATGTTATATGGTGAGTTACACGTGTATGAGTTTAAGTGGGTCATACACTTTAACTAGTCTAGATGTGAGGCTGGTTTTAATATAGACTGAAACTCCTCTACCTTTAGTTTCCTGCTATGCAGCAGCTGGTCTAAAGGTATGAAGCACATTATAACTTTGCTCTGCCAAGGTACTCTCCATGACTTTAAATCATGTCTTTGTTAATACACAGATGTCTACACTTTCCAGGGAGAGGAAGGCTTGCAGGGAGTGGAGTTTCTTGTTAAGACTTCTAGTATTGAGAAGTACCACCTTCAGATAATCCTTCATAGGTTCAGTTACGTCAGGGGGTTTATCAGTTTGACATTACCTAAACAAGGCACTATGGTGGTGGAAAACATCTAAAAGCCTAAAGAGGATAAGTGCAGAGCATCCCTGACAAAGCAGTGTGGTCTTTCAACCATATCCTCCAAGGCCATCATATATTGTACTCCCTTAGACTGACTTCAGAAGCTATGTCGATTATTAAAAGCAGTCATTTTCTGTTGGTATTGTGGCATCATCTTTGGAGAAAGTAATATGCTGCCCAGTGCTAGACTCATACCTGCCTGAGACACATAATCAGTGAGCTTGATCATGCCTCACTTCATAGAGTCAAGGGAGGTATGTCTCAGGTCATCAGCACCCACATGAACTATGACAGAGTCATACTAGTACCTGTGGTTCAATGACCTGAGTGCCTGTGTGACCTGATGGAAAGGCAGCTAACCATGACACTCTCCTTACTCAGTCTAGTAAGGTAGACATTGGTGTGCCTCACTATAGAATCACTAATGTCCAGGAAAGTTGGCTGTGTACTGGTTTGCCTTAAGAGCTTGTTACTATGTGTAGCTGTGGGTGGTGTTTTAATGGAGTGTTTACGTGATGGCTGAGGGCCCTTTTTTATTGTGCTGTGCAAGAGGTTCTTAGTGTTTTAGGAAGGTTACCTGTAAGTACCTCAGCATAAGTATTTTTATGTGTAGGGTCTTTACCCTATGCAGTAGGTGTGGTGCAAGTGTCACTGACAACATTTTTAGAATTAGGTTTGGTTGTATGAGAGAGTTTTGCCTTCAGCATTAAACTGTATTTACACCGCTGTCATACTTTATCTGTTTTATTAAGAATAAGTGAGTTGTCAGTGTACATGAGTTGATGGCTACAGTGCCTCAGAATACCCATCTCAAAAAGACTGGCCACATAGAGAACTGGGAAGTGCATATCCATGGCTACTGATCTACTAGGGTGGACAGAGGGAAACTTAAATATTCAATAGGTCAGTAACACAAGGAAATGGCAATGCCTTTCTGTGTTGGAGGGAAGCCTTCTAGCTTATCAGTGGGAGTGGTAAGCACTAAATAGCCAATCTACCACAAGAGTGGTTTCTGGCCCAGAAATTGTAGTTTATTGGCTGTTTGGGCAGTTTTTCCATCTCTTTCAACCTTCTGGTTTAAAAGCCTGCATTTGTGCTTGTTTCCCACCTTTCCTGTAACAAGTCTAGACCAGATACAGATTTGCTGTATCCAGGACTGCTTGTACACTTCTGAGCCCCCAAGCCTTTCTGTGTTGGAGGGAAGCCTTCTAGCTTATTAGTGGGAGTAGTAAGCACTAGGTAGTCTATCTACCACAAGAGTGGTTTCTGGCCCAGAAATTGTAGTTTATTGGCTGTTTGGGCAGTTTTTCCATCTCTTTCAACCTTCTGGTTTAAAAGCCTGTGTTTGCACTTGTTTCCCACCTTTCTGTAACTTGTCTAGTCCAGATACAGATTTGCTATATCCAGGACTGCTTGTAAGCTTCTGAGCTCCCCAAGCCTTTCTGTGTTGGAGGGAAGCCTTCTAGCTTATTAGTTGGAGTGGTAAGCACTAGCTAGCCTATCTACTACAAGACTGGTTTCTGGCCCAGAAATTGTAGTTTATTGGCTGTTTGGGCAGTTTTTCCATCTCTTTCAACTGTCTGGTTTAAAAGCCCACATCTGCACTTGTTTCCCACCTTTCCTGTAACTAGTATAGTCCAGATACCGATTTGCTGTGTCCAGGACTGTTTGTAAGCTTCTGAGCCCCCCAAGCCTTTCTATGTTGGAGGGAAGCATTCTAGCTTATTAGTGGGAGTGGTAAGCACTAGGTAGCCTATCTACCACAAGATCCAGGTACAGATCCTTAGTTTTAACACTTGAATTTGCTTATTTGTGCTCAACACTTGTTCAGAACTTGTTGTTAGCACTAAATAAGCTACAAATTACTACAGCACTCAATCTTCCTCTTTCCCTGTAGAAAAACAAAATTGTACTTACTTTCCTCACTTGCTTAGGGAAAAACAGCTCTTATACTCACTTTCCCTCACTGTCTAGGGGAAAGTAGTTTTTTATTCAGGCATGTTTAAGGGTCAGCTCCCAGTGTTCTCTCCTGTCTATCTGATGAATCTGGGCATCTTGGGGCAATGTAGCAATTGCTTCATGTACACAGACAACCCTCTCCCTACCACCCAACACCACAACCTGTGAGAGATGCACTTATCTAGCCAAACTGGAAGTAAAGCTCTCTCCAACCAAGACTGAACTTGACAGTCAAGAGGAGAAGGTAAGCACTTGCACCACACTCATCACATAGTCCCACTAAATCTCCACCACCAAAATCCACACATAGAAACACAAAAACATTCGCAGAGACTCTCAGTAATAATCTGCTCAAGCAACAGAGTCCTCCAAAGCAGAAACGCAAGCAACCTCCACCCCCAACACAACCCAAAATGACACATAGTCCACAGACTCAGTGTGCCAATAAACCACAGCCCATAAGGCAAAACAACATACCCAACACACTAGTCATAGGTGACCCTATAGTCAGGCACACTGATGTCCCAGTCATCAGGCTAAACAAGGAGAAGGTTACTGTCAGCTGCCTGTCAGGTTCCAGGATCCATCACATAACCCACACACTCAGGTTACTCCACAACAAGTACAAATATGACTCTATCATTGTCCATGTTGGTGTGAACGACCTGAGACATACCTCCCTGGACTACATGAAAAGAGACATGCTCTGATCTTGTAGCCCAGGCAGGTATGACCCTAGCCCTGAGTAGCATCTTGCCATCACCCAGAATGATACCGCAGTACAAGGACAAAATGATTGACTTCAACAATTGGCTAAGTTTCTGGTGTCATTCTAAGGGGATCCGGTATCTGTCTGCCTGGGATGACATGGTCGACAGACCATGATACTTTACCAGAGATGGCCTGCACCTGTCGCCCCTGGGATTCTGTATACTGGATAAGGGCCTTGTTGCCCCTGTAGTGCCTTTTTTAGGCAAGGTTCAAATGACAAATTCACCATGGTAACAAGAACAGGCAAGAAAAAACTGGGGGTAATGCTACTCAATGCTAGAAGTCTAAATCTCAAAATGCACTCACTCGAGGCACTCCTTAAAATGGAGAACATTGATATCTGTGCAGTGACTGAGACCTGGTTCAAGGCTCTATAGAGCACCCCTACATTACCAGGCTATAACTCATACCATACTTTTCGGCCATCTAACCTGGACCAGAACACCAAAGGCAGAGGTGTGTCCATATTCATGAAGGATATTCACACCTCCAGGCTATTTGCACAGCATAATGCATCCAAGATTATCCAAGTACAACTAACTTTGGGCAAAACTGCAATCCAAATTGTAGCTTTCTACAGATCCCCCACCATGCCCCAGGATTCCCATTCCTCTTTTCTTGATATACCGGAAAATATTAGGGTTCAACCAAACACCCTAATAATGGGCGATTTCAACTACCCCACCATTAACTGGGAAAACTACTCATGTACGAACTCCTTTACTCAACGCTTTCTGGAATTCATAAATTCCAGTGCCCTGGATCAACTTATCCACACCCCCCACCAGGGGCAACAATGTCCTAGACCTAGTCATTACCAACATGAGCGACCAGTGTTCCACACCTGAAGTCAACTCCTCAATGGTCAGATCCGACCAGAAGCTAATCACCCTAGATATCCGCATCCCACCCCCACCCAACATTAAGGAAACCACGGTAAAAATTTTCTGCAAAGCCAACTTCATGCTTCTTAAGACAGAAGTGGCAAACTTCATGACACCCATGCAATTGGACAATACAGTTACGACTGCTGAATCCTACACAAATGCACTCTATAAGCACTTACACGAGTGCATGGATCATGCTATCCCAAACAGAACCAAGACGCTATCCTTCAAAAAAAGGAAGCTAATCTGGTGGTTCTCTGCCATAAGCAAACTCTACAACAGAAGGAAGAAGCTGTTGCAAAAGAGAGTAAAATCCCATGAGTGGAGGAGATCCCTGGTCAGCCTCAGTAAGAAGCTGAGATCCCTTATAAGATTCTCCAAAGCTAGCTACAAAAACAAAATTGCCACTGATTCTAAGGGCAACCACAAAGCATTCTATAGCTATGTCAAGAATCTCAATGGCAACACCCAGATCTGCTCTGAGTTACAGCACAACGGCATGAAAATTACAGAATCAACTGATATTGCCAACATCCCGGCAGATAGGTTCAGTGTAACTTTACCCCCCTCTCACCCCATAAAGGGCCCATATCTATACAGGAAGAATGCAAAGTCCCTGTAATCACATCTATGCAGGTAAAATCTGCACTCTCTAAAACCAAAAACACAGCATCCATGGGACTGGACAACATCCCAGGCTGCGTTTTACATGAACTTCAGAACGAACTGGCTCCCCACCTAAGAACCATGTTCAATCATAGTCTTACATCAGGCTTTGTTCCCACTGAATGGTACACAGCAACATTTATCCCACTCTACAAAGGGGGAGCCACCACTGATCTTGGGAACTATCACCCCATTAGCCTGACGAGCCTGGTCTGCAAGGCCATAGAAGGTATCATCATGGAACTCATAAACAAAGACATTGGTAGCCTCCAAACTCTGAACCCCACCCAGTTTGGGTTTGTGAAAGGCAGATCATGGCCTTCTGAACCTGACTGATGTCTTTGAGGCAGTCACCAAAGCCGTAGACGAGGGTAAGGTGGTTCACACAGCCTATCTTGACCTCGCCAAAGCTTTCAACATCATCCCCCATTCTGGAATTATAGCTAAACTCACTAAACTAGGTATAAATCCCTAAGTCACAAGATGGGTTGCCAACTGGCTCACTGACAGAACCCACACTGTAAAAGTTGCAGACTCCAAATCTGACTTCAAACCAGTGACAAGTGTAGTACTACAGGGTTCAGTCCTGGGACCTCTCCTGTTTTGTATCTACTTCTCTGAAGTACAGGCTAACACAGAAGGCCTCTGGCTAATGAAATTCGCAGATGACTGCAAACTAGGAGCCATAGCTGAGTCCCCAAATGATGTTGACATCCTACAGAAGGGCCTTACTGAGACAGATGCCTGGTGTCAGAGGCATGGCCTCAGGCTCAGTGCCAAAAAGTGCATTGTCATTCCCTTTGGTAATAACTCTGTACCCATGAACTACCACATAAACAGCAGTCTACTTAATGATGAATATGTGATAAGATACCTTGGGACCCTGGTGGACAGTATTCTCTCCTTTGATAATCACATCACCACAGTAGTCAGGAAATCCTTCTTATGTGGCACACCTCATCACAAAAGGGTTCTCATCCAGGACAAAAAAGAGGTTGTTGTTCCTCTCTACTCAGCACTCATTAGACCCATTATAGAGTACAATGTGGTGCCCCTTTTGGAATGTACCTCACAAGACATCTGCAGCAGCTGGAAAGGCCACAGAAGTATCTCACAAAGTGGATTACTGACCTCAAACAGATGTCCTATACTGACCGTCTCAAAAAACTCCAGCTTTACTCTGTAGCATATTGCCTACTCCAAAGAGATCTCTGCCTAACATATAAAGCTATGTTAAACCCAGAGCTGTTGGACATGCTACACTTAAAGAAATCCCAATCCCTCCTAGCTACATGCTCTAACAACCTAATCCTTGTCACCACAATAAACAGAACATGCTGGAGGGAAAGATTCCTGTCCCAGAGACTTTCTATACTCTGGAACAAGCTACACGTCTATGTGAGGCAAAGTTCCTCATTAGCACTCTTCAAGAAAAATCTTGATGAGTGGATGGGAAATAGGAAATACACCCTGGGGATCACTTTTGTGGCTCTGCTCAACAGGGCCACAGGAAATTAACTTTCTTGGGTGGAGTAAGCCAGGGAATCTTGTTGACTAGGCTTTTTTAGGCCCTTGGGCCAATAGCCTAGTTCCTACCTATGAACCTATAAATGGTCTAGTGGTTAAAAAAAAATCTGTCTAGACAGTAAGGGTATTTTAAGGAAAACTTACACTTGACAGTGCAAAGTTTGATGTGGAAGAATGAAAAGAAGGATCTTTAAGACAAACCCCTTGGAAATACAGGGTGTTTATTGTTATTGCAATCCATAGAGTGGCTGTGGGTAATAGATTGGGGAGTTTGGGGATTCACTGTATTCCTTAATTTCATTGATCAGGCCCTTGTCAAGAGAGTCTTACTTTTCAGGTCCCACTTCAGTTGAATAACATATTAGCACATTTAGGGATTTCAAAAAAGTTTGGAATGTTTAACACATACTGTGTGTGTCATCCTGAGGCATGATGATTTAGCTATATTAGTGGAAATTGAAGGTCTTTAGTACCTTTTTACAGCTTCTGAGCCCTGACCTCCCCTGTAACTGAGGCTTATTGTATAATACGGGACACATTTGTCCTGAGCATGGGTTAATACATTGAAGGACCATGTTAGAGCCCCTACTATATCTATCTATTTATCTGTCTGTCTATCTATCTATCTATCTATCTATCTATCTATCTATCTATCTATCTATATCATCTTCATCTTCTTTCGGCTGTTCCCGTTAGGGGTCGCCACAGCGGATCGTCTTTTTCCATTTCTTCCTGTCCTCTGCATCTTGGTCTGTCACACCAACCACATGCATGTTCTCTTTCACCACATCCATAAACCTTATCTTAGGCCTTCCTCCTTTCCTGTTACCTGGTAGCTTCATCCTTAGCATCTTTTTCCCAATATACTCAGCATCCCTCCTCACCACATGTCCAAACCAACATAATCTTGCCTCTCTGGCTTTGTCTCCAAACCTTCCAACCTGGGTTGACCCTCTAATATACTTATTCCTAATCCTGTCCACCCTCGTCACACCCAGTACAAATCTTAACATCTTTAACTCTGCCACATCCAGCTCTAACTCCTGCCTTTTGGTCAATGCCACTATCTCCAACCCATATAACATAGCTGGTCTCACTACCCTCTTGTAGACCTTCCCTTTCACTCTTACTGGTACTCGTCTGTCACAAATCACTCCTGACCCTCTTCTCCACCCACTCTATCCTGCCTGTACTCTCTTCTTCACCTCTCTTCCACACTCACCATTTGTCTGAACTATTGATCCCAAGTATTTAAACTCATCCACCTTCACCACCTCTACTCCTTGCATCCTCACCATTCCTCTATCCTCCCTCTCATTCACACACATATATTCTGTCTTAGTCCTGCTGACCTTCATTTCTCTTCTCTCTAGAGCATATCTCCATCTCTCCAGAGTCTACTCCACCTGTGCCCTGCTCTCACTACAGATCACAATGTCATCTGCAAACATCATAGTCCATGGGGACTCCTGTCTGATCTCGTCTGTCAACCTGTCCATCACCATTTCAAATAAGAAAGGGCTCAGAGCTGATCCTTGATGTAATCCCAACTCCACCTTAAACGCATCCATCACTCCCACTGCAGACCTCACCGCTGTCACACTACCCTCGTACATATCCTGTACCACTCTTACATACTTCTCTGACACTCCCGACTTCCTGATAGAATACCACAACTCCTCTCTAGGCACCCTGTCATATGCTTTCTCTAAGTCTACAAAAACACAATACAACTCCTTCTGACCTTCTCTGTACTTCTCCATCAACACTCTCAGAGCAAACATCGCATCTGTAGTGCTCTTTCCTGGCATGAAACTATACTGCAAATCACTAATCATCATGTCCCTTCTTAACCTCACTTCCACTACTCTTTCCCATAACTTCATGCTGTGACTGATCACTTTCATCCCTCTGTAGTTACTACAGCTCTGCACATCACCCTTATTCTTAAAAATAGTATATATTTACTAAATAATCTTATATAAATATATATATATATATATATATATATATATATATATATATATATATATATATAGGTCTAGGACTACTGAACAAAAGTTCAATAGTCCGAATCCAAAATACCGCAATACACTTTAACAAAAGTGCTTTCACCGAAAAACCGCTTTCATTAAAGTCCGTCCAAAAAAAAAAAAAACACTAAATCTTCTTTTATGCAGGGGGGCAAGCCCCCCTGCACCCTCCATGTGGGGGGCTGTGCCCCCAACAACCCCCTACTTTTATATTCTCATTCTGAGGTCGCACTACAGTGGGGAAAAGGGAATTCTCCCTTAACCGCACAGTAGTGCGACTGGCACAACCAGCATACATAACTGAAAGTGCTGCTTCGGTGAACAGCACTTTCGGTTATGTATGTTCGGTGATTTCTGCTTCGGCAGAAAGTGCCATCGAGGATCTGTACGGATCCCACATATAGATATAGATATATATATATATATATATATATATATATATATATATATATATATGCATATATGTCCATGAAATTTAGGTTCTGGTCAATATTATTAATCTTTATAAGGTGAGGTCATTTCATTACCAGTGCATGGTCGTGAAGGTATATTGGATTCTTTTAGCATTTTTCAAAATGGCTACTGTGAGATGATGAAAGTGAGGACAAACATACTATCAGAGGCATACATAATATATATTTATACTATCGAATATATAGAGATAGTTTCAAAGTCACTTGATAGCACCTACATCTTTAACTTCTAAAGAAGTTAAATCTGATAGTTCAGAGATCAGGTGTGATAGACTATGTGAAGTCTCCTTAACTCAGTAAAACAAGAGTTAAGGAGACTTTTCCAGTTAAGACTAGTTATAGTGGTTATTAGAGCACTGATTTCGTTTTTCAGGCAGGATGTTCTCCATGGCTAACCGATGAAGGGAAGAAATATAACCTACTAAAATAAAATAAATAAATAAATAAATTAATAAAAAAAAAATTGGGTTCCTCCCAGTCATAGTTGAACTAATAATCAGTCTGTTGTTTCTTCAGTAAGGGAATTGTTTTTAACCAGTTTGGACTCCATGTTGACCTATTGTCTTCATATAAGAGATATTGTTGCTGTAAAGCTGAGTTTCTTACCTAAGCTAAGACTCACTTCAGTTATTTCAGCAATATCTGGGTCTTCCCATGGTGAAACCCATAATCAAAAAGTGATGCTATGGCAAAAACGTTAATAATAGCAGCAATAACAACAACAGGAAGAACATGCACATGCATCTATTTGAACAATCCAAACCTTAAGTAATATATATTACAGAAGCTGTTAACATTTAACAAGGTGACCTTTAGGTTTCTCATCACCATGGCTCTGCTATGAGAGTAGAAAGAGAGATAATATGTAGATATTAAAAAGCACACCACAAAAACTTCAGTATAGAAAAATCACACATTTCTTGAGCTATACAAGTTTCAAGAAGTGGTCACTTATTGCTGAGGCTATTTGACAAAGTGAGATTTGGAAGGATAACATGTTTAAAAGGGGATACTATGGAGAAATGGAGTGAGTAGGAAAACAATTAGGAAGGGCAGGGAGTTAAACCTGTTGTACCCAGTCTGGGATTAATGTCAGTCAACAGCATTATTCTCAGGATGACTACAAACAGAAAAGCAAGTGATTTATTAATACAATATTTCCTAATAATCATTCATTTGTCCAGAAGATGGGACCTCTTATACAGTTGTTTAGGTGAGGTTCAGGAGCGTGATTTAATCTAGAAGTACTGCCAGACTTGAAGGGTAGTTTAGTTAAAACTGAAATCAATTTCATTGTTATTTAACACAATCCAGATGCTGTCAGTTACACATATTAGGAAGATTAAACTTTATTAAACTTAGTCTGGCATTAGGCTTAGAAGATTAATGAGCTGTTAACAAACTGTTTTCTGTGGTCCAGTGGTGCAAGGTTTGATTCCCTCAGCTTCCATAGTCTAACTGTATCACTCTGAGCAAGTCACTTTACCAGACACCACTCCCAGGCTGGGTCTGAAAAGGATGCATGGAGATGAAAAACAAATACAAATAAATTGAGGGAGGTACAGGTTCCTGTCTTTAAGGTAACCATTTTAAAGCAACTTTAAGACAAAATTATGCTATGAGAAGCAGATAATATCAATGCTGATGGGAATCTGGATGAAAGGATAAGGCAATGCAGAAGGGTACCAGAAATACGAGACCTATAACAATAAGTAGAAAGGCTGGTAGACACAGTGCAGCCTCTGAAGGGGGATGAATTGACTCTTATAATGCAGACAAGGGGAGCCAAATACCTCAATGTAGATTTAGTTAGCAGTGCTCTTGGTTTGCTCACACTTGTTTAAAACCAGGATGCCTAGGTATGGTGTGGAGAGACAGCAAATACTAGAAACCTTCAGTTTTAAGAAAGGAGAAGTGAAGAGTGGCAGGAAAAAAAACAAAATCTAAAAACTATATTAGGGATACTAAAAATATTTAGGCTGATGAAAATTCCCCAACTTGTTTGTAAGCTTTTTTTTTTCAGCAAAAGTCTTCTCAGTCCTACCTATTTCAATAGACATCGAATGCAAATGTAGACTCAGTTTCCCTAGTATTACAAGAGAGTTTGTGCCAAAGAAATAATAGTTAAAACTGCAAGAAAAAAAAAACAGCCAAATTAGAGTTTTCACTGTGTTATTCCTTAAACTTCCTGAAGTGGAGGCCCATGGGAAATATACAAATGACCCCTTAAGGACATTAAGTGTTTTAGCTACACGGCTTCTGAATGCCCTTGAGATTTTTACTTTTTAAGTCTTTATGGTAACATGCAGGCCAGTAAAGCCACCCCCACTAGTTTTGGGCATGCATGTTTCAGTCTTTTCATTGACTTTGTCAACACAGTATATGGGGGTCATTTGCATACATTCCATGGGCCTCTGCTACTAGGGGTTTAAGGTATCACACAGTGAAAACTCTAGCTTGGCTGTGTTTTTCTTGCAGTTTTTACTGAATGGTTTGTCTGTGTGTTCTTTTTGCCCTTTGGTTTGGATGTTAGTTGCGATATGTTGCAGGTACCTTAATCTTTAAGGGCACCAACTGAATTTATTGACCCTGTGTTTCTGAGGTGTAGCCAGATCTCTAGGACAGACTCATGCTGTGCTGATGAGGCTCCTGTTGGTGAGTTTAAGTCAAGCTGTAAAAGCTGCCAGAACTGAATAATTCCATGGGTAACTACAGCTGTGAAAACACTAGTGAAAACACTGTTTTCCATGAAATAAATGCTGTCCATAATGCACAAGTAAAAATGCTGTATCAGAACAGAGATTAAATATCACTGTTAGTGCAAACATACTGTCAGAATGTTTTAGTTTAAGCAGACAATCTATTTCCCCCTATGTATGTATAACTTGTGAGAACACAGAGAGAGACAAAAGTGAAAGCAGCAACCTTGTTAGAGCAAAACATGCAATCCTGAGAGTGTGGAGTCTACAGCAGCTGTGAAGGAGCTTAGCAGCAGTAGTTTGTTAAATTTATTATGAGTGATCTGTACTGGAGCCTTAGGTCTTAAGCTGTTTATGTGCAGAAATCTGCAGGCAGGATACTTCTGATGTTTCAAAAGCAGCTTTGAAACAACAGAGAAAAGAGCTGCAGTCTAACAACACATCTATAAAGTTATGTGACAATATCAGTTTGAGTCCAGAGAGATGTCCAGGCAATCACAGCTAATTCTCGCAGATGACAGACATATTATCAAGGTTAGCCCCAGTGCTAGAGATTTGATCCTATTAATAATAAATTATTATATCATCCTCAAGGCATATCATCAATCCTAAGCTCTTCTAGAATACCGTAAACTAATACCCAACAAAAACAATGACTTCTGTAGTCAAACTACAACAGTGCCAGCAAACTTGATTCACAATTTATTAAGTCTGTTACTTCAGTACTGTAGTCTCTAAGTTCTCCTATTAGGTCAATTCAACAGTATGCTTACTTATGGCATCTTCAACCTACAGATTGTTTCAATGAATCTAGTCAGAAAACTATTAAATAACCTAAAATCAGCTATCTTAGCCCCAGATAATATTCCACTTGAATATCTACATATATCTGCATGTACAATTTCAATTCACTTCCTGAACTATAGGTTCCTTACATCTGGAAACAATCCTATATCATGCTAATGCACAAAAGTGGCACCTACTAAGGTATAACTAACTTCAGATCCATTGCCATATTATCATCCATATCCAAAACACCTGAAAAATATAGTAATAAATAG
The DNA here is from genome assembly GCF_019279795.1 of Protopterus annectens. NCBI lineage: Eukaryota > Metazoa > Chordata > Ceratodontiformes > Protopteridae > Protopterus > Protopterus annectens. The sequence continues at coordinate 963,216,745 of NC_056726.1, forward strand.
TAGAAGGAGGATCTACTACAAATGGATTTTTGTCTCCTAACCAACATGGTTTTCATCAAGTGACAGCAAAGATATGGCACACTTCCATTTTTAAACACAATGAATAATCATGCAAAACAAATTGCTCATTGCTCAAGTCTTCTCAGTTCTACATGAAGCCTTTGACACAGTTTTTTATGAACTTTTAATACACTGGCTTGCAAAATTCGATATTAGCAGTAATACCAAAAAAAAAAAACTCAATAATAACACAGATGATCCCACTCAGATATGTATAACTAGAACTCCAGCTCAACTCAAGTTATAAATAAAGCAGAACTTCCTCAAATTAGAGAAATAGCTCACTAAATCACAACTAATTGTAAATGTCTCCACCAAAAACAATAATGATATTTCCTCCGAAAACTAAAGATACCACAACTATTCACCTAACATCTTTTAACAATATATCACTTGAACTGGTCAAATGAATTAAAACCTCTAAACATTATCATAGGCAATAAATTAAACTTTCATTACCATTTCAATTTTATGGAAAAAAAATAAATCCAGTGAGAAATTTGTCACACTTCACAGAATTAATAATTAATAATTAACCCCTCAAACACAGCTATAGAGCTTTCAAACTCCCTTACATCTCCAATCCTTACTAATATACGAAAAAAAAGAAAAAAAGCAATAACTATTATGTGGACAATCTACACTCAGTAAATATAGTTAAACAGTGGAATGCAATACCAATTTACTTTAAAAATGGAACTAATGCTTTAGAAAAAACTACTTGCATTTCACATTGACATGCTCATGTAATTCATCAAACACTTATGCCTGTAGAACAGTTAGCCTTCTCCAAGTAAGTTCAAAACCTGATATAAAAATTAACATAGTCCTCTGACCTCAGCTCCTTCAAACAAACTACCATTCTAAGCCTAATTAAGCCCCATCATTTCCCAATCTATTCCTAATATCCTGCTGTTCCATTTTACCTTTTCATTATTCCACTTCTCCACAACAATCATCCCTCCCATTTTATAAACTTGTTTCATTCTGTATGTTATTAATACTGCACTTTTTTCCATTATGTGTACATAATAAATGAATAAATCTTCTGATACTGTAAAGCATGTTATTTTGGAAAATTTTGTTAAGATTATTATTTTGCTCTTGCAAAGTGTAGCAAATGGAGTGTTTCTTAACAGCTATAATATCCTAGTCAAAAACTGGAAATAAATAAGTACAAAATATATTTGGTATGTTAAGGAAATCGTGAATAACAACTGGAATATCTTTAAGGGTGACGAGAATGTATATAACGCATTGTGTCCCATGCTTTTTTTGTGTTCAGGATGGGTCGTAATTTTAAACATTTGTTTGAGCATCAGGTTAGCATTTTATATTCCATTTGTGATAGTAAGAAGGGCACTAAAAAGTGTGGTGCCTGTCACCAATGCCCTTTTATTTTGGAGGGGAGTGTTATTATTTGGTCACCCCCCCCTGTGAACATCACATTGAGGTATGGGAATTGTTCTACAAAGGGGGATGTTTATATTGCAGTATGCCAAACCAAACATGTTGTAGTTATTATACTGGCAAAATGGAACGTCAGCTTAGAAGGAGAATGTATGAACACACTTATGCTATTAGCAGGGACAATAGAAATAATGCTTTGTGTAGACAAGTATGTTCTGGTTTCATCAAATTTTTATTTGAGATTGTGGAAATTATTCCCCAAGACACCGGGAGGGGATTGAGTTACTCTTCTGGGTATGAGACAATTGTATTGGCAGCTAAGATTGAATGCTGCCTATGGTAAAGGTCTTAACAACTGGGTCTCTACTGTACCTGTTTTAAAATATAAAGCTACTCAACTTTAATTTGTGTTCATAATTAATTTTTCTTTCTTCCATTATTTTTTAATTATTTAACATTTCTTAACCGGGAAAGTCCATCTTGGAACGAAGACAATTTTCAGAGGAGGTCCAGGGAGAAACATTCCAGATGCATGTCTTTGAAAGTGAGAGGAAAGCAGAGCACCCAGAGGAAACCCATATGAATGCAGGGAGGACATGCAGACTCCACACAGAAGGGACTACAGCAGAGAATTGAACCAGATAACCTCTTACTGTGAGGCGACAATGCTACCGCTGCACCACTGCACCGTCCATCCGTTTACTTTTTAAAACATTTTAATTTTTTGTATTATTTTACTTTTTTGTAGCTGTAATTGAGATGAGTGAAAGTTGTATTGTATTGTTCACTTTTAATCAACACATTGGTTAACTGATCACATGATTAGTGTATAGAATTAAGTGATTATATATTCCTATGATTAATGATTTCTGATGGTTCTGATGAAGTCCATTTTAAAAATGGATAAAACGGCTCAACCATCTCACTTCTGGATTGATTTAAATTAAAGGGTTTTTTATTTTATTTTATTCATGCCTTGATGTTGTTTGAAACTTATGTAGTGACAAGTATACTGTATACTCAAGTTTTATTATCGTGGTTTGCCTTTCTTTGATGGTCCAACAAATGGCACACGTAAGCTTTATTTACGTTCTTGGTTTGCTGTGCTGCATGGGTTCATGTTATTGAGCTTTCTCTATATATTTGGTAAAATAGTACAGGTCAAGAAGTTGCTCATTTTTATCTAAATATCATCTATAATAAAGGTGTTGCCCTCTTGGCAAGATAACTTTCTAAGAAACTGATAAACTGACTATCACATTGACATGGCAAGCTGTAATGCAGTGAAAGGGACTGATACTGCAGAGGTAGATCAATTACTTATGTTATGAGATCCCAAGAAGGTTACAATCGGAGAATTAGAGACAGGATGCTCACAAGATAAATAAAATTTAGCTTGACAGAGCATAGAGAAAAGCAGAGACATCACAGAAGATCACAAGAGAAATAATGAAAGTCTGGACCCAGTGTGTGTGTGTGTGTGTGTGTGTGTGTGTGTGTGTGTGTGTGTGTGTGTGTGTGTGTGTATATATATATATATATATATATAACACTGAATATTAAAAATAATGAATCACAAAACACAAAATATTTTTCTCCAACAAAGCAACACTTTAACAGTAAACTCCAGCTATAAAACCTAGATTGTGTCGTCTTGGTAGTGGTACTATTATGGAAAGGGTTTTTAGTAATGTCATGTATAGTGTTAGGGTTTAGGGCAGGGGGAGGAAAAGGGGTCGGGATAGGGTTACCAGACATCAGGAATGTGGAGCAGTTGTTTCATACGTTTTTTTTTTTATCTATTGGCATTCAGTAGACTTGTTGACATATTGACAGGCTTCCTAAAGGAAGTTATTCATATTTTCTTTCTTCAGGACCACTCATCTTTGTAGAAGAAGTCTCCCAGTACTTTAAGGTTATATAGTGGAGGGCCAGACCCAAACAGCTGTAGGCATGAAATTCATATTGCACAGCATACCTTAAGCCAGACTTAGAAGAATCAATATCTCATGTGTAGCACACAAGCACAGAGCAAAAAAAAGCATCAATAGAGTGCTGGAAAAAGTCATTCCCCTCAGTCTAATTTCTAACAAAGTTATAGACCCAGAAATCAGGGTTATTGGCACTCACCAGGAAGCCAAGGTCTGTTCTCGAGCAGAGAGCAGCAGCAGTCCTAAATCCTTGCTCAGCTGTCTCAGGAGATAGTCAGTGTTTAATTTTCCCTTCATCTAGACTCGTGGAAGAGAATTTCAAAGGGCAGATATATAAAACAGATTTTATTGAGCAGTTATATAACATTCTTCCTTCCATATGCATCGTATTGCATCTCTTCCTTGACAACTCATACCATTAAAAAAAAAAAACAAACAAAAACAAAGAAAGAGGTCTTAAAGCTCTTCTAAAAAAAGCAATCTAAGTTCAGTTCAGTACTGTGACATAGAGGAATGAAGCCCTGGCTATGACCCAAATGTCTTGAGCCTGACTAGTGGCTCGGTTGCTAGAAGAGCCAGGAAGGGGACAGTGGGCATTAATGGCTTATATCACCTTGCCTATCCTAGTAGGGGGAAATGGTGGTCTGAGGTACCTTGCATGCAAACAGGGGCTTGTATGACAATGACTGCAGGACTCGGAGGACATGGCCTTGGTGTTTAAAGTCTGTGACAGTAGTCTTCACTAGCATGTGTGTGGAAACATCTTTACACATGGGAAGGGCATAGAATGTTTTGCAATGCTCATGCCAGCTACTGAGGGGCAGGGTTATGGACTGAGCCAAAAACCCCTGATGGCTGTCTGTAAAATGTCTCATAAGGATGGAGGACTGATGGTCATCAGACAATGGATGCTAAATATGACAAAAAAGAGTCATCCAATAGGTGTAACAGGCCAAAGAGAGTTAGCTCATTCACATTTTTTTTGCAAACTTCCATTTAACATTCATAGCTAATTAGAGCATGCTGGCATGTTTAGGGCTATCTTCTTTAGTTATGTGACTTTCTAATTAGTAGAAGGTGACATAAGAATGTGCAAAGTGTAAGTAACAAAATTGCACTACGATTGTTAATGTAGGATGCCATGCAATGAAGATAATTATTATTTATCAGTTATATTTGTTTATATTTGTAGTTATTTTCATAACTGACAGAACTACATATTATTAAGGGGCATAAAATGTCATGGTGGGTCACAGAAAAATATGTTTCTACTTTGTATATATGTAACACTACACTGGGGACCTTGCTTCCTGCTTGCTAGTAATTATAAAGATATGCAGCATTTCCATATATACACCAATATTTGTAAAACCAAGCGATTTACAAACTATTGCAATGATGCTACTGTGGATGATGCTGAAGGAAACTGTTGATAAACATCATATGGATTTCATTATTGTTGAAGGCTAGGATTATGCTGTACTTCTTCAGTGGTACTAATACTGTTAATTATAAAAAGAAGTATGCATTTCTGTAAATATCTCACTGAACAGGCTCTCAGGAATTTCTTGCTGTCATGAATACTTTTATTTTTTCATTCTTAAGGGTATTTAATTATAAAGTTGTACAACATTGTGAGTTAGATCTCTGTGTTGGTGGGATGTTGGTCCAAAAGCTCTAGGCAAGCATCTGAAGAACTTTAGTTAGAGTTAGATTTCACTGACTTGTAAATGTTTGCAGTTGTAGTGATGCAAGAGGAATGCATTGCTGCAGATAGAACAGTTTTTTTTGGCTTTACTAGGGATTCTTATCTTATGCATTACTGTAATGCTATTAAACTTACAACATTTAATAACTGCCTTACAGTAGAAATAAAGACAGAGTCAAGATCATAAGATATACTCCCAGGTGTATGTCACGGTTTACTATCAAAAGGACAAAAATCACGTCTGCGAACGGTGATTTCCACGACAAATAAAGTTGACTCATGAACATGAAGTAGGTTGTTTGATTGATGCAGCGACGTCGACAAATTCTATCTACCTTAAGGTGGAACTCTCTCATTGAAATCCATGCTGTAACTCTCTGCCCTGTGTACGTCCTTCTAAATGGATGTACAAATGAACGTCGACATTCCAACAGTCGCTCCTACCATGGTCGAGGTGGCTGTCAAGCATGTCACTGTTGACCTTTTGATTGTAAACCATATATCACTGGCCAAGCAGCTTTTAATGTGTAGTATTGTACAGTTTACATAATGAAATTAGCTGTCAAGTGTCTGAAGTAAATATACCCTGCCAGTTAAATACACCATATCTTCAAGCAGAAGCTGTCTTTTCTATTCATTTCACTTCATTGTTTTTACTGTGGTTTTAAATCTAGGAGTGGCTTTTCAATGAGGACAGCTTGTATAAAAATATTTAAAGAGATGCGTATATTGTAACAGACATTTACTCATTCATATAAATGCATAAAATAACACTTCTCACTGCTCATATCACACAGGCATTTAGAGCCACTCTGCTGCTAAAATGTTGGCAGACAATCCAGGTATTTTAGAGTAAATCTATCATATTGACACATTGTGCTTGTCTGAGGGCTGCAAGAATAAATTAACTCAGCTGCTGAAAATTACAATAGGCAGTCCCTTGTACTCATGGTACAATTCATCGTACTGACATATTGCATTTGTTTGATGGCTGCCAGAATGTTTTTTTCTTTTATCAAGATGACTTTCTTATCTCACATTCTTACCAATTAGGTTCACTAATTGATTTATTAGATACTAGGTAAGGTACAGCAAAAAATGTGAGAGAGAAACATTGCTACCACTTGTACTGTTAACCACGGTACTGTGCTGGAGGGTACTATGACTGTGTAGTACTTGAAAAATTGTCTCCTGACACTTAAAACATTTTATTTATTAAATGTTGTTATTCAGGCGGGTAGGATGGTTCAAAGACCCTTTTCAGCACACCTGGAACAGTCATTAAATACCAACAGTTATAAGGTGACAAAATATATACGAAGGAAACTGGTGACACCCAGTGATACACTTAATACTTTTAACTTCACCAGACACTTTATTAAAATCCAACACATTTAGAAACCGAAGAAATAAAAACAGTTAAAACATAAGTATTAAGTGCTTTCGTCCTACTAACAAGGACTTCATCAGAATACAACTGACATCATTTACTGCCTGATTTATATACTCCCCCTAATTAACCACTGAGCTGATGAAATTAAAAACCAAATGCTGTTTAAAGAAATACCCCAGGATTCACGAAGCCTCCGTGTAAGAGTTATAACTCTTACACGGAGGCTGCAGTTAAACGGAGTGATGTCAGCATGCTTTGCATATTCATGAGAGCATGCTGAATCACACCTAAGTCTAACACAGTCCGTGTAAGACAGTAGGGGGCGTGTCCGTAGGCCGAGCCCTGCAAGCGGACACGCCCCCAGAAGTGTAAAAGTGCCCAAAGTAAACACCCACAACAGAGTCCACGGAAATGTGAATAAACACAACATAACACATGCCCCCACAGACTATAAACATAAAAGATATATAAATGAACATGTTATATATTTTTTTTAAATTGTAAAGATGTTTAACCGTGAGTGCGCTAGTTTGCGCGGGCATGCCCGTAGCGCAGCTACAGTTAGCAGTCAGTGGGAAAGCATATAAGAACTAAATATGCGAAATAAGCCAGGAAGCAATAGCGTAGCGGTAGAGATATTGGCTGAAGAGCAGGCATTCATGGTTCGAGCCCCCACAACACCAATTTATTTTTGCAAAATAAGCAGGAAACAAGTCCCTGACAAATATGTACACATAAAACCACAATTCATGTAAAATGTAATGAAATAGCCCATTTATATTGCAGACATGTGAGGTAACAAAAGAAGAAAAAATGCCAGATGTGCACATAGCTGAGCTACAGTTTAACAGAGTGAGTGCATGTGCCCGTAGATGAGCAGTGGTCTAACTGGTGCAAAATGAGTGCCCATAGCTGAGCAGTGGTTTAACATGCTGAATCTATGTGCCCCTAGCTGAGCTGAGCGTAATATGCGTGCCGATAGCCAAATGAGGCTTAAACCAGCATACCCCGTTTGCGCGGAGCTGCGCACCGCGCAAACAAGCTAACCAACGGGCAATGTTGAGCAAGCCGTATCAAAACTGCCTTTACACAGACACACCCCTCAGCATGTTTAGACAGTCATGAAAAATAAAAAGCAGTGGCCAGATTCGAACCCAGGATACTATACACCAAAGTCAAGGTACAGAACCACCAAGCCACGACAGCAGTACCTGTAAATGCAATAATAGCTAATATATAGGAATGAATACAAACTACAGCATGACAATGCAGGTTTACTGAAGTTGATACAATTCCAAAATGGCCAATCACAGATATGTGCGGGAAAAACGGACTATATAAGCCCCATAGGCGGGAATACACAGCATAAATGATTGTAGAACAGACCTACAGGCAGAATGTCAGGAGTAGGAGAGGGTAGTCGCTTTTGAGCACAGAGGTGGGGTGTTGAGGAGTCCAGGTACATGGCCTGGCTCCTAGTCCACAATCATGAGGCCCAACTCATGCAGGGCCAGGTCCTCTGGGGAGCATACAGGGCTGAGGCGTGGGACCGGTTGGCTCATGATCTCACCAGTGCCACAGGGATTCCAAGGACTGGTGAGCAGGTTCATCACCACCATGCGGACCTGAAGAGACGCAAGCAGGACCAACTGAACCTTTGGATCCAGGAGGCCCGGCAAACACCCAACGCCCCACCACTGAGTAAGTAACATTTAATTATGTATGTAAAAAATTAAACTAGCTGATATTATGGAGATGTGTATTCCAATATTGCTTCATTTATATTACAGCTGCAGGTGTCTGTTCTGCGAACTGCAGAGCCTATGGCGATAGGCTGGTGCGGTTGCGCCACCAGGCAGGTCAGTAATCCACTACCAGTAACTGTAAAGAAATATAAAAGTATGACAGTCAGCAAAAGAGTGCAGTGTAGTCAGTAAGGAATACAATCTGCAAGTAACAGTGTGAAAGTGTATGCAAGTATTGCTTGATTACAAGAGTTTTCAGCCTGTAAGTTTAACCTAAACATGAAACTGTCTGACATATATTCTGAAATAAAAATGCCCTGCCTGTTAGAAAATAGTACACAACCTGCAGCAGGCTGAAAAGTATAGCTGCAGAAGATGATGAAATCACATGTGTGAAATATATCCCTGTGGAAATACTGAAACATGACAGAAGTGAGACTGCTGGAATGGATTGTAATAAGTACTGTTAAAACATGTCAATAAAGCCTAGAAGTACCATCCTGAATAGTAAAATGAAAGCAAGTGAGAGAGTGTGAGAAAGTGCCATGAATCCAGCAATACAGTGGTAATAACCCCTGAATAAAGTATACTGCAGTCAAGACAGAATGAAATGCATGTGATATTCCAAACCAAACAGCAAAATCTGTTCAAAGTGTTGCTGCATCTGGAATGTGTATCCCAAAATCAGGATATGTTGCTCTCAGTCTGCAATATGCAGATAGGATGTTTGTCTGATATACCAAACATCCACACTTGTCTACAGCTATATAAAGCAAATGTAGCCCTGATGGAGCTGAACAAAGCTAGATATGAATGTGTATGAAGAACCATAAAATGTATATTGATGTTGCATTAACAGTCCTATCACCAAGTTGAAATAGTTATCATATAGGAAACTGTAGTTAGAACAGAAGTGTGTATATAACTGTAGCTATTAGAAATGTACAGCATATGTATTGTTATTTGAAGGTGTTAATATTACTTTCTTCACCCCACCCTATAACTACATATAACCCATTCCATGTGAAAATGGTATGTGCAATCACAATTAACACCCCTGGACGTTTGTCCTGTTGGGTCATATATATTTGCATGTCTGTTGATGCATCTGCCCTGTTCATACATCCACACCTGATGGCCTGTTGCCATCAATTAACCCTGCATGTTGTTGGACTGTGTATTTCTGTTCAAATTATGCATGTGTTATGCACGCTGTTCAATGGTGTGAATATCTGGGTGTTTGGTTAATGGGAATACTAATGCATGCTGTTACAACTAATTGTGAATGGTATTATATGTCACTAACCCAAACTGTCATGACATAATGCAAAACATAGTACGACAGGGAAGGCGGGTTCCAGCGGACCCACCTCTCCCACCTCAGCTGGCGAGTGCACCTGGCACTAGTGCCGAGTCCGGACCCTCCTCCGGTGGCCCTGTGCCACCTGCGGGTGGAAGCGCTGCAGAGGATGGGGCTCGCCCCCCCTCTGCAAGTGTGGCCGGAGGAGATCCACCACTCACCCTCCGTAGCGTCCGGACTGTGGTGCATAGGGAGATTCGGGACTCTGTCCTTGAGCCCCTACGCCAGCTCGAGGCATGGGTGGCACAACTAACGGGCATGCCTGTTGCCCCGCCTACACAGCCCCCAGCACAGCCCCGTCCTGGGCAGTGAAGGAACAGTGGCAACTGCCTATGGGTGGGGATATCAGTTCCACTGTTGCCATCTGTGGGCTCATGGGCTCTGGATATCCAAACCTCCATCCCCGTCAATTGTGTAACCCCCCCACACGTGTCATACACCGCCCCTGTATGCGTCTTGTTTGTCTTGTCTGTTTACCTACCCAACCTACCTCCCCAGCTGTACCGACTACTATCACCTGACATACCACTCTCACCTGAAAAAAAAAAAAAGGGCACTCTGTACCCACAAAAAAATTACGCCCCATACATAGCTGCCCATTCCGCACACATGTCTACTGGACATGGAACCTATCAATTCCAATTGGCTGTACAACAAGTATTATTGTTGTCCTGACACCTCTCTCAGGGGTGGAAGGTTTCAAATGTCACACCAAATTACATACATATGCACAGCTGTTGCTGATGAAGAAATGGGCAGCTATGGGCCTTACCTACATCCCTCCTGCACATCCCAAGCTTGTTTCCCTACTGTCTTACCCTCTTTGTGACCCCTTTTCACCACTTTCCTGTCTCCCCATTTTCTTTTCTTTCAAAGAAAATAGCGGTGTGCACAAGAGTAAGCACGTTTAAGTGGTTGTAATCGGGTGTGCGCTTGTGTGCTGAGCTAACCGCCAGTGCGCATCGTGAGCTCAGCAAACCAGCGCTAGCCCGGTTACAACTGCTTAAAAGTGCCTTAGTCACTTTGATTGACAGGTCCTGTACTCAGTTCAAAAGCAAAATAAAATCCCACTGTGAGTCCCGAACCCAGGACTTTGGCAGCTGTAGTCTGCATGACTTACCACTAAGCCATGACTCTTATACAAGAACATTGTGCTAAAGTAAATATATCATGTAATAGTAGGAATGAATGTAAAGGGAATATAGATGTGTAGTACACAAAGCATGACATTTAGAATTACTATCAAAACTAGTGGATTTCCATAATAGTAGTGTGTGAACAGAAACAGCCATGCTAGTTGGAAGCTAGTAGGTAATAATGTCACTATAGCACCTTGCAAGACACAGACATACTCACAGCAGGATAAGCACTGCCCATACCCCACAACCTCTTACAGGAACACATCTGGACCAAGTAATAAAATATGTGGAGCAAAGGCCCAAACCCAGGGACACATTACAAATAATGTTACAACAAACGCAGACAGTTCAGAAACTAACAGGGTCTACACTTTGTGGGATGTTTGGAAGGGTATGCAGTCTGGAACTTGAATGTTTGTCACCATAGTCTGACTGGAGCCCAGAGTGACGTGCCAGAAAAAGGTGTGCATGAGATATTGACCAAAATATGAGGCAGAAATGTGGACAACCTGCAAATATCTGTACACATGACGGGTCCGACACCACCATATTTGAATACTTAAGAGCCTAGACATAGCAACAGTGAATGACCTACAGGGATGCCCCACAGACCCCATGTGAAATGTACAAACAGTAGGCAGAAAGGTGTAACACATGCAATGGTAACTATGGAGTCCGGAAAGTATTCACCACTTGCATGGCAGAAAAAATGTAGTAATACATATGCCCATGCTAACCCACAGCCACAACTGCAGCATACCGGACATTTTAATGGGTGTACCCCACTGATATGTACAATTCCATGAGGCACATAACAGATGAACCTGAAAGTCTCTGGGGCCTGCTCAGCAGCATACTCAAATACCCTAATAGATGTCAAGGCCCACACCATGGCCAGACTACACTGCATGCTGTAACACCCTAGCAGATATAGCAAGCATTCCAAGGTGTGAATGTACATGGAAAATAGGAAAGCTACAGCAGCACACTACAGTCAAGACACCTAGCAGGCATACAAGTAGTGACTGTAAAGGGCAACTATTGAAGCCTTAGCAACAGAGTGCAAGCAAAAGTGAAAGGAAAGCACACACACACACACACACATTAACAATAGTAGTAGTTGTAGGTGTCAGTGTACATACACAGTTAGTACAGGAAACTGGAGAAATGAATGGAGGAATGTTAATCTACAACACACCTGGAAATATGAGAGAGATACCAACCTTTACACTCACAGAACATTGTCCACAGCATAACAGCATGGTCCCTGCCCTTAACATCTGAAAGGGCTATGCCTATCTCACACACCTTTTTATAGCACTGTTCTGAAATCACAGTGAGAACTGCAATCAGTACACAACTGGCTGCATGCAATTAGCAAATGCTGGCTAACAATTGGTGCAGAGGCCATCACATGGGCATATGCAGATACCTACAAAAGTATGCTGTACTCCATGTCCACGCATGCAATACTTTCGTTGCACCCTGAGAAGGACGTGAGAGACAGAGAGAGAGAGAGAGATAGAGACAGAGACAGAGAAAACTGCAATTAAGCAGACAGAAACAAATTGTTCAGCAACAGCTACCTGAAAGCTGACAACTGGGAAGTGGAGCAGCAGGACAGAGAACCAGACAGCAACACAAGCAGCTGTGACAAACACAGGTAATGTAAAGTAATACTATAAAGGTCTACATACTGTGAACCCTCCATATGTGTCATTGGTCTGTATCCATATGTATATGAAGATGTGTAAAGGGCAGGGGACATACAGCAACTATCAGTGAAGGCTGTACATACATTTGTATGTGAGAGCATCTATGTGCACATATCAATGTTGTTTGATTGTAGGTTGTAGTGCCATGTACAAAGTAGGTTACACAGTTATGTATGTTTAGCAGTATGTTAGTGTGTGTATACAGTATGGTAGACAAATATGTTGATATACCTGTCTAACATATGGATACGTATGTATGTATGTCAACATATGTATGTGTATATATATATATATATATATATATATATATATATATATATATATATATATATATATATATATAGATATATGATATGCATATATGTATACATACATAGAGAGAGAGATGTAGGAATACATAGACAGATGTAGATAGAATATTGTACAAACATATCTATGTAATGCACACATACAGATATAGATATATGTAGATACATATACATAGACAGACTGATCTGACTACCTACAGGTATGACTGTATATGACGACCTGCAACACAGCCTGTCCCACCCCCTCTGTCACTCACACCCCTCTGTGCCCCCTCCACATCTATAGCAATATATGTACATCAATATATATATATGTGTATATGTATACGGACATATATATATATATCTGTATACATATAGATATATCTATATACATATATATATATATATATATATATATATATATATAGAGAGAGAGAGAGAGTGAGGCACATGTGTACAGATGTATTGCAACAGGTGCCTGGTGACAAAGGCATGCAGTGAACACCAGTGTCAAATCCGGAGTACCATACCACATTCCAGATCACCTACACCAGTAACCACCAGATATGTGATTGGCTGCCCACCACTACATGTGTCAGGGGTGAACAGGGTCATAAATGTGTGCAATAGTGGCCCCAATGATATTCACAGTGGCACACTATCCCTGGAATACCTGCACATGGTATGTGTCAGCGGACATGGTGAGTCAGCTATGGACATGTAGGTCGGTGTACCCCTCCACACCACATAATGGATGCCATGGTATGGACCTCACATGACAGCTACAGATATGGAGAAGGACACAGTGACATGTACAACACTGTGACAATGCACTCAAACACATTACCAATGCACAGTGACTGACAACTCCACAGAGTACACATATGCTACCCACATAGAGGTTACCACTCCCGGATTTACATATGGAAGTCACACCCATGACAGATGTCCAACAACCATAGTAACACCTCACACCATCCACAACCTAAATGTCTGCTGTGTGTCATCCGTGCCACTGCAATAGAGTGCACATGTGGAGGTAAGAGTTCCTACCCACAGATAAGACATACCCTGCAATAAACCACACAGTATTAAGAAGCAAGACTCCCCATGAGTACATGTCACACATACCCCTGCTGAATGTTAGTCAGATAGGTAATATGCCATATGAGTCACCCTGTGTAACTGTGTGACAGCAGCAGGTACCATCACACCACATGTGCCACAATGGTCAGGGTAGCAGAACAGTACGCTGCTGTAGACCCAGGGGCAATAGCATATTGTATAGTATTGTATTGTAATGTAATGTATTGTGTTGTATTGTATTGGTATGTTGAGATGCCTCCTTCGTGGAGTGGAACCACTGCTGCTGTGCGCCAGTGTACAGGTACATATCCTGTAGTCAGGCTAGTGTTACATAGCACTTCTATATGTGTGTTTAGCTCCTGTCAGAGTTTATGTAGCATGCAACTGGGGATACCATCAGGTCCCATCCATGTTGTGTATTCTGCTGTCCTGCGGTTGTCTCTCACCTGGACAACTGTGATGACAGGGAGGTTACAGTCAGCTGGGATAACTATGCCTTATTTCGGGGGAGAGGGCGGGGTGACACCTGCACTGAACCTGTCTGCCACAATGTTGTCGATATCTGTGGTGTCAGTGAAATATTTGTTGTTGTGTACTACCTATGGGCATAGAGGATGGCTCCTGACCAGGTTGCTAACATAACTGAAGAAGGCCTTCTGGTCATCTGTAGTGTCACTCTTGATTTCCCTCTCAAAGTTGCCCATGTATTTTGTATGATGGAAAATAGATCCTTACCAGTGCTGCTCAGACATGCCCTCCCTTTAGTGAATTATGCTCTGTCTTGCAGTAGCTTCCATCTTCTGTAATACAATCTGTCTATGGCTGGGGTCAACTGGACAGGATGCTGTCCCTTTGTGGAGAGTGTCTTGGTCATATATGGGATTGCATGATCCATGCATTCTCGGAGATGTCTGTAGAAAGCAATTGTGTAGGGGTCAGCATTGTGGGTTGTATCTGCCACTGGCCCAGTGGGCTGAAAGGATACCATATCACTGTTACAAAGTGTAAAGTTTGTATCTGTAATGTTATGCACTATAGTCGTTTGTGCTGGTGGTGGAGGTGGGATATGTATATCCAGGGCAATCAGTGTGTGGTCAGCTCACAGTAGTTGACAATGTAGGCCATACAGTACCTAGATACAAACCCCCATAGTGAGGAGGTGCTCTTGACCTGAATCAGTGTTCTGACTGCTGGGGTTTGGTAGTATGTCGTATGGAGTCTGCCAGGTACTGTTGCACAGTTGCTGGCTGAGCACTGATACCTGGCCATCTACATGTGTATCCACCAATAGAATGACAGATGCTACATATGTGAGATATGTTGTATCATAACAGTCGAGTAGCATGTGTAGTATGTGTGCCAAATTCTGCTGACATATATTGCTGATACCAGGTTATTTTCTTTCTCAGGTACATGGCCCACCCTCGGAATTCCACCTACTCCACAGCTGAGGATGAGGAGATACACCAGAGCCTGGTGCGGGATTATGCAATACTCTTTTCCCGCACCAGCCAGGATCAGCAGGAGAGGGCTGCACTGTGGCAAGACCTTGTCCGTCGGGTAAATGACATAGGCACGCATAATAGGACATATGAGCAGGTACGACATCACTGCAGTGATTTAATCAGACATGTCCGTCAGCGTCGCCGGATATCCACAGGCAACAGGTCACCACAGGTGGTGGGGTGGCTACACATCCCCCACTCACCAGACTGGAGGGACTACTCATGAGTGTAGTGGCTCCAGTCCGCCAGCAACAACAACAGCAGCAGACATGCATTATGATGGAGGCTGGAGCCACACAGCAGCAAGACAGTGAACGTGCAGGTAATATGCCATATATATAGTTGACTGTTGTGTACACTGGTAGTTAATGCATGTGTGAGGTGTGTCCTTGGTTTGTAGCTGTCACCATAGTATTTAATGTGCAAGTGTGATATCCTCAATATTAGCAGCTGACCTGTGAAGGGCGACTGTTGTACTACTGACCTGTATCATACTCAGTAACAATGGCACAGTTGTGCCCACTGACATTAGTTTCTTTACGTCTGCAGGACCCTCTGGTATAACAGCAATGCAGCCTATCCATGCTGGCGAGTGTGTATTAACAATTCCTGTAATAGTGTTAATAGTAATAGTACTATTTGGCTCACTTAGTAGTGCTGTTTGTATGCATGTAGGTGTGTCTGTGTCTGTGTGTTGATATCACGCATACTGAGTACTGTACAATTGTGTGAAACTGTGTGCATGTGTGCATGTGTGCATGTGTGCACCTGTGCATGTGTGCATGTGTGCATGTGTGCACGTGTGCATGTGTGCATGTGTGCACCTGTGCATGGGTGCATGTGTGCACCTGTGCATGTGTGCATGTGTGCACCTGTGCATGTGTGCATGTGTGCACGTGTGCATGTGTGCATGTGTGCACGTGTGCATGTGTGCATGTGTGCACCTGTGCATGTGTGCACCTGTGCATGTGTGCATGTGTGCACCTGTGCATGTGTGCACCTGTGCATGTGTGCATCGCTGGAAATGTGTAGACATTGTAAACTGTGTTTCCTGTTTCCCTCCCACAGGTTCTGTTGCTGCTCTGGTGTCATGTAGCAGGGAACCTGAGTCAGGTGCCGTGGGTACTGATAATGATGACATCTGTGTAATGGCACAGGAAGGTATGCCAGGGTCCGCCATTGGTCAGCCGATTGACAGTACACAGCTGTCGACCCCATCAATGCGCACAGTTATCCTGCCAATACACCCTTTGTCACCAATGTCCCTAGGTGATGGACAGCATACAGTGGGCATTGACCAGGGTAATGTGGTTTCTGTGGCACATGCCTCCCCACACAGCAGCCATGGGCATGGCCCAGAGATGATACCACACAGACAGATGTCCAGGGTTCTCGTGGGAGCATCCATGGGCGTACTGCCCCTGTCAGACATGCCCACAGAGGTCTTACAACCTCAGCTATGTTTCGGACTGTCATGCAGGCACAGTCACGTATGGAACGGTACACCAGACAGGGTCTGAGGGAGCTGACAGCATGTCGCACAGCCATGACTGACAGTATGCGTGACATTGCGGCTGCCATCCGTGATTTCACCGATGTCATAGACAGATGTTGTGGGGACATATTAGACCGGTTCCACAAATACATGTCCATGAGCCAGGGTGATGGTGGGCGGTTGAGGCGTCGACATGGCCGTATGCCAGCAACAGCAACAGCTGGCAGTCGTCGCGGACGACAACAGGGCCGCGGCCGCCCCCGTAGTGCCAGCAGCCCCAGCAATGCTGGGTCTGTGCTGTCATCAGACCGCCCCAGGAGACCACGTGCACGTGGCTCTGGCCAGACCCGACAGGGATCTGTGTCCAGTCAACGAACACCTGCTTATGATGACAGTACCCAGTCTGGGTTGGTACCGGATATGGTCCGTAGCACCCCTGCAAGACACAGGTACCGTGTCCGTGGCCAGAGACACTGATCTGTATGACCTGGCAGGTACAGTCTGTGGCTGTCCACAAACACTAGTATATGGCAGCCATGAGGTGGAACTGTGTGCATCCATACACACATGCAAATTGACAACACCTAGGGCTACCGCATACACGCACACACTGCATCAACTTTGCCCCACCTTCTACTGCTGTCCCTCACCAACACACATACACATACATGTCAATTGGTGGTATCGGTGGCTGACTCAGGCATACCAAGTTCACACCCTGTGCATATGATGAAACTGTGCCACCTCCTGCAATCTGTAACAACTGTGCAGGTACAGGTTAACATGTTGCTGATGCACAGGGTGACCACATAGATGTGTAGTAATAGTATCATGTTGTTAACAGTACTGTGTGCTGAATTAATTGTGGGTATATCACAGCATGCCTGATGCAGTAAGTGTGTGATTGTCATGTCCTGTTGTCTACACCCATGGTAAGTACCACAGTGTATCATCTGCACATGTTGGCATACTGGTGGTAATGATGTCAACAGAAGGCTACATACATAGGTAGCACAGGGGATAGGGTAATGAATGTAGTAATACACAATGATGGACATGTAAACTGCAAGTGGCATGTTGCCCACACTAGACTCTGCAATGCAGATGTTTGAGGATGTTGATATGTGTGCAGTACTACACGACTGGTACAGGACACACAGGAGCACCCTAGCACTGCATGCTCACATCTCATACCATGCTAGACAGCCCCAACACACATAACTAACTGTCACAGGAGGGAGAGTCCCCATATATGTCAGGGATACTGTGGTGGCAGGCCAGGGAGCATACATCCTACTAGGTATGGAACCACTGAGTGAAGGCTCAGTGTCTGTTATTTGACATGTGTATTACTGCAGGTATGAGCACATGGGTTTCTATCCAGTTATTGTACATCCTGACAGTACATGGTCTGTACACTTGTGTGCACTGAGACTTGACCCTAGCCATCTGACCCGTGTATTTCCATGTACATGTGCATAGTGCATGCATATTTGCAGTGTTACCTACTGGAACTGGCACAGCTTGTTTGTTGTACAATGGACTACATGCAGCCCTGTTTACTGTAGCTTTGTTTGCATGCATGTTTGCTTGCAATTACCCTGGAATACTGATCACACCTGCAATGCATAGTTATAGAGCTTCTGTGGACTCCTAGTGCCATCTGCATAGCCTACTATATGCATGTCCATGTCCCACTTGACAGGATGTCACTGTTTGTCCTGTTCACATGTACATTGCCTGTGACACAGTGCATATGACTTACCTGGCATGTGTCCACGTGAGCAGTCATATATGCTACTGCTAACTAATAACAGGCACTACACCTTCACACATTCATCTTCTGTTGAACTACCTGCTTTGCTAGGGACGGCCTGCACCTGTCACCCCTGGGCTTTCAGATATTGGCAAAGGCTCTTGCTACCCCCATAGTGCCTATGTTAGGCAGGGCTCAAATGACAAACCCACCTTCATAGGTATCACAAGGGATAAGAAACTAAGAGCAATGCTACCCAATGCCAGAAGTCTAATCCTCCAGATGCATGCACCTAAAACACTCCTTGGCATGGAAAACATCGATATCTGTGCAGTAACAGATGCCTGGTTCAGGGCTACTGAGAGCACACCAGCACTACCAGGTTTAACCCGGTTGATTTCTTTGAAACAGTCACCAAGGCCATTGACGAGGGGAAGGTGGTTCACACAGCCTACCTGGACCTTGCAAAAGCCTTCACAACAATACCCCACTTGGGCATTCTAGAGAAGCTCACCAGCTTAAATATAAGCCCCTATGTCACTAGATGGATTGCACAGTGGCTCAAGGACAGAACCCACATGGTTAACATTGCTGGAGCCATGCCAGACCCCACACCAGTTACGAGTTGTGTCCCACAAGGCTCAGTCCTGGGACCTCTCTTGTTTGGTATATATTTATTGGAGGTACAGGCCAACACGGACAGACTGTGGCTGTCCAAATATGCAGATGACTGCAAACTGGCCACCATAATCGACTCTCCAGCTGACACAAGCATCTTCCAAAGGGGCATCATAGCAACAGACAACTTGTGCCAGAGCCATGGCCTTCTGCTGAACAGTGTTTAGAAAGGGGAATGTGCATCCTGTAGTCTGTTCACCTAGTTGCCAAAAGGGACATTATCCTCACACACACTAACCCCCCTCAGCCAAAAACACACACTTGCCAATTGCAGGATTCAAACCCCTATCTGACTATGTTATGACACCTGAAATGGATGCATTAGCAGAGCACGCTATTTGCATTATTGGGAGTTTTTCCCTTCTCCTGCTATACTTATAGAGTGCTGACATCATCAGTGTTTAGAAAAGGGAATGAGCATTCTGTAGTCTGTTCACCTAGTTGCCAAACCCCCCTCAGACAGGCACACACACGCCATTCGCAAGATTCAAACCCCTACCTAATTATGTTATGACACTTGAGACGGACGCATTAGCAGAGCACGCTATTCGCATTACTGGGAGTTTTCTTTTCTCCTGCTATACTTATAGAGTGCTGACATCATCAGTGTTTAGAAAGGGGAATGAGCATCCTGTAGTCTGTTCACCTAGTTGCCAAAAGGGACATTTCCCTCACACACACTAACCCCCCCCTCAGACAAACACACACACTTACCATTCGCAGGATTCAAGCCCCTACCTAACTATGTTATGACACTTGAGAAAGACGCATTAGCAGAGCGCGCTATTCGCATTATTGGGAGGTTTTTTTTCTCCTGCTGTACTTATAGGGTGCTGACATCATCAGTGTTTAGAAAGGGAATGTGCATCCTGTAGTGTGTTTTCCTAGTTGCCAAAAGGGACAGTTTACTTACACACACTAACCCCCTCAGACAAACACACACACTTGCCATTCGCAAGATTCAAACCCCTACCTAACTATGTTATGACACTTGAGACGGACGCATTAGCGGAGCGTGCTGTTCGCATTACTAGGAGGTTTCTTTTCTCCTGCTGTACTTATAGGGTGCTGACATCATCGGTGTTTAGAAAGGGAATGTGCATCCTGTAGTGTGTTTTCCTAGTTGCCAAAAGGGACATTTCACTCACCCCCCCTCAGACAAACACACACACTTGCCATTCACAGGATTCAAACCCCTACCTAATTATGTTATGACATTTGAGACAGATGCATTAGCAGAGCACGCTATTCGCATTACTGGGAGTTTTCCCTTCTCCTGCTATACTTATAGAGTGCTGACATCATCAGTGTTTAGAAAGGGGAATGAGCATCCTGTAGTCTGTTCACCTAGTTGCCAAAAGGGACATTTCCCTCACACACACTAACCCCCCTCAGAAAGACACACCCACTTGCCATTTGCAAGATTCAAACCCCTACCTAATTATGTTATGACACTTGAGATGGACGCATTAGCGGAGCGCGCTATTTGCATTACTGGGCAGTTTCTTTTCTCCTGCTGTACTTATAGGGTGCTGACATCATCGGTGTTTAGAAAGGGAATGTGCATCCTGTAGTGTGTTTTCCTAGTTGCCAAAAGGGACATTTCTCTCCCACAGACTTACACACACACCAACCCCACTCACACACTGAGCATTTGCAGAATTTGAAACCCCTATATAACTATGTTATGACACTTGAGATGGACGCGTTAGCGGAGCGCACTATTCGGATTACTGGGAAGCTTATTTTCTCCTCCTGTACTTATAGGGTGCTGACATCATCTGTGTTTAGAAAGGGGAATGTGCATCCTGTGGGGAGGCAGACACCAAGCACACTCTGGCTAAGCTGTCATTCCCTAGGGCAAACAGCCTAGTGTTGACCTCTACACCCATATGTTTAATTGTCAAATGCACATTATTTGTTGCTGATAGACTGTTTGCACATCTTTATTGCCATAGCATTCCCTGTTTGTATGAACAACTTGTGCATCTGTGTAAGTTGTTTGCATATGGGAGGGATCCACTATATCACATATGTCTCTGTAGTCATTTAACTGTGTGCACTGGGCAGACTGCTGTAATGTGGTTGGTTCCTGGAATAACACATAAAAATACCAGATATGTGTGTCCAACTGCTAAACCGAGATTTGGCCTAAGTGTGTGGGCATGCCCAGTTCAGCCTTCCCATGGCATGTTGTCTGACATATGTCTCATTTATCAAAGTGTGTGAGCATGCCCAGTGTGAGCATTCCATATGTTGGACTCTGCAGCCCAACACATTTGTGGATGAGTGTGAACTTCAACAAATATCACCCGATTATGGTTGTGTGTTGTGTGTCATGTTGTGTAGTTACTGTACAACTGCTTTGTGTGTGAACACAACAGGATTATACTGTGCCTGCAGTGTTTGCATGGGATACTTTGCATACAGTTGTCAACATCCTTTCACACTGACCTAACACTGTAGTACTGTATAGTGTACTGGTAGTACTTTGACTGTGGTGGACAGTATCCTGGGCTTTACTGCTATCACTGCTTTACATTTCGATAGTGGGCACAACAGCCTGGTTAGGGGCCAGTTGTATACATCTGACCATGTTGCATTCTGTTCAGATATGAACAACTTAGACCAGGCTTGTCCAACATTGGTAGTGTATTCCACAACATAGGTGTACATTTGCAAACACTAGCGATGTGCCCTAGTCCATGTCTAATGCTAGTTGGAGAGTATGTTTGTCCTTCAACACACATTGTAAGTGGAGTTTGCCATGACATATGTCATGGTTAGTATACTGTGCCTCTGTCTACCTGTGACATGTCAGTGATACCCAGGATAAGTCTACCATCTCCCATCCACTCATCAGGATTCCTATTGAGGAAGATTGATAAGTGACTCTATGGGTAGCCTGTGCTGGGGCTCACTCATGGGTGGGGTGGCTTCTGTGTTATGGATCACGCAGTACAGCTTGTCCTATGTAAGTCAGTGCTGGGGTTCAGGTCTCTCATGTGCATAGCTCACTGCCATTCAGATTGTACAAGGTGCAGCATGTTTATTGATGCCAGCAACACAGGCAACACATGGCATCTGTGCAAGCTCTTTGATACTCCTGATGAGGTACTGTTGGGGACTTTACGGTTGATGGAGGTGTCTGCTGAGGTACATCCCACAGGGGCTATTGTAGTCAATTGTACCGCTGATGAAGGATGACTGCAGAGCCACAATGACCTCCCCTTATCTAGATCTGACAGCCTTCATGATTAAGTGGGTATATGGTATGTTTCTGTAAACACTACAGCACATGTTTGTCCAATGCAGGATATCTATCACCTTGTGTCCCCAGGTCTCTCATTACATGTTAACTACATAATGGGTTAACACCTATGTGGTAATTGGTGGGCACTTACTGTATATCCATGGGGGTTGACTATACACGTTTCTGCAATTAGCTTGCTGACATGGCTATGGCACCAGTTGTCTGTTTCTATGTGGCCCTTTTGTGGGATGCTTGTGTCAGCTGGTGGATCATATGTGGTGAGCAGTTTGTAGTCCTCTGCAAACATGTTCGGACACAGTCCTTCCATGTTTGCCTGTACCTATGGGACATACATACCAGACAAGGGAGATCCCGGGACAAAGCCTTGTGGGATGCCAGTTATATCTGGTTTGTGGTCTGACATGGCTGCAGCATGTCTGACCATGTCTGTTCTGTCCTTGGTCTGGTTTGCAACCCCACTACTGACATGTGGGTTTATATTTAAGCTGGTGAGCCTATCTATAATGAACCCGTAGGGTATTGTATAGAAGCCTTTGCAAGGTCCAGCTACACTGTGTGGACCACATTGCCCTCATCAATGACCTTGATGACTGTTTCATTTGAGTCAAACATGTTTAGGGGCAGGATCTGCACTTGAGAAAGCCACACTGGGTTGGGTCCGGTGTCAGTAGGTCCCCAATATCTTTATGTCTGTGGTACATGCTGATCCTTTCCATAGCTGTGCAAACCGAGCTTCTCAGGATTCTGGGGTAGTAGTTTTCAGTATCCATTCCGGCAACACCTTTGTTGAGAAGGACCACTGTTGTTGTACACTGCTCTTTGGGTACATATTCTGTGGTAAGGCTGACATTGAGCAGTAGTGTGGTTTGGCATTCCAGTCATCTTGGAGTCCAAGTTGCACTAAGCCCTGGACACCATCTCATACCATTGCTACTGTGTGTTTTGCTTTGTAGATGTTGGCTGTTACCTCAGCATCTGCAATGTCAGGGGGCCAGCAGTCTGCTGCCATAGATATTCTGCGTTCCCGGCGGGGGGTTTGCACTGCACCTGTCAGGATGTATGTTGGCAATATGTGTGTGTGTTTGTGATATTTGTGTGATTTAGGGCATATCTGTGAATTCACAACATGGTTCCTACCATCAGTTGTGAAAGCCTTGGGATTATCCTTAGTGTCCTGTACAATTTGTATCTTCATAGGTTCATAGGTTCATACTAGGCTATCCACCCTAGGGCATTTGTTAGCCTAGCCAGAGTGTGTGTGGCTTTTGCCACCCCTTGCTATGTGAATATTATGGCCATTTATGATTTGCTTTGCTGCGCCTCTGTCTGGACATGACACAGTGAAGACCCCCAGTGTAACTCTACAATCATCCATCCACTTGGCAAGATTCCTGTTGAAGAGTGTCAGTGAGGGGCTCTGCCTAACATGGAATGGGATTCTGGTCCAGGGTGTGGGGAGCCTCGGGATTATGTATCTGTCCCACCAGCACATCCTATTTCATTATTTGTTGAGGTTGACATCTCTCACTCTCACAGCTCCGATGGATTTGAGTTTTCTGGGGTGGAGCATGTCCATTACTCCTGTGTTGGGCATGGCTTCCTACAACAGGCATGCAATGCCTCTGTGTAGGCAGTATGTGACTGCATTCAGCTGGGGTGTCTACAGCCAGGCAGCAATACGACATATATTTGAGACCCTTTATCCTCTTGGTGAGGTACCTTTGAGGTCTTTCTAACTGCTGCAGGTGTCAGGTAAGGTACATCCCATATGAGGCATTGTACTAGATTATGGGTGTGATTAGAGAAAAGTATAGGGGCACAATGGCCTCTGTTGACGTAGATGTGAATCCTTTCCTGATACGGTGTCAAATGTAGACAGTCTTCCTAGCCACATTGGCAATGTGGGTGTCACATAACAGGTTACTGTCCACTTGTGTCCCTAGGTCCCTGGTTACTCCTTCCATACATAATGGTTTACCACTTATGTGGTAATTTGTGGTACCTTGTTTGGTACTTGGCGGGACATTCATACTGTCCAGTGTCTTCAGGACGGCTGGGTGGGGTTATTGTGTGTGAGAGTGCGGTCTGTAGCATGCTACAGACTGTACAGCAGTCTTGCCTACAGTTAGTTGCACATGGGTGAACTCCAATGCCTTGTGCATTGTCAGTTACCTGGACGTATGGGTGTCTGTGCTGACTATGGATACTCACCCTCCTTTTATGTTTTGTTCCAGGTTTTGGGGCCATGACACATGATACGTGGTATAACCTGGTAGTGCTGGTGTGCTGTCAGGAGGCTTGCAGCAGGTTTCTGTCACTGCACAGACATCGATGTTCTCCATACTGGGGATGGCCTTACGAGCATGCATATTGGGGTGTACACATCTGGCATTGGTCAGCATTTTCCTTATGTTTCTTCCCACTTATGTTTTCTAGGGTGGTGGGTCAGTCTTTTCAGCCTTGCCTACAAAAGGCTCTATGGAGGTGGCAAAGGCCTTATCCAATATTCAGACGCCCATGGGTAACAGGTGCAGGCCATCCCAAGAACAGCTGCGTGGCTTGTCAAGCATGACATCCCAAGCAGACAGACATTGGATCCCCTTGGAATGACACCAGTAAGTGTGCCACTTGCTATGACTGATCATTCCGTGTTTGTACTGTGGCATTATTCTTGGTAAGGGTAGGATGCTGCAAACGGTGAGTGTCATACCGGCCTGGACTACATAATCAGATAGCTCATCTATGTCTCTTTTCATGTAGTCTAGGGCGGTACATCTCAGGTCATTCAAACCAGCATGGACTATGACTGCATCATATTTCTACTTGCTTTGGAGTGACCTACATACTTCTGTTATGTGGCATATTGTGGCAGCCTACAGGCAGCTTACTGTACCCTTTCCCTTGTTCAGTCTGGTGTGCGGGACAGCAGTGTGTCTGACTATGGAGTCACCTATTACAACTGTATCAGGCATGTTGTTTCTCCTTCTGGCCTGTGACTGTTTGGCACACCAGCTTTGTGTACTATGTGTTGCATGTGCTATGTTTGGAGGTTGTTTGATTGGGTGTCTGCTTTAGAGGCCTCTGTTGGTATGCTGTGTTTGTAATTTGTGCCTCCGGGAATGTTTTTCTGTGTTTATGTGTTTGGTTTGCAGTTGTAATAGGTCTATGTGGGACTGTGTTTGTGGTGTGTGTGGTTACCTTCTCCTCCTGACTTGTTTTGGGAGTACTGAGTTGAGGGAGCTCAGCCTCCAGTTTGGATAGATGGTTGCATCTCTCACATATATTTGTATTTCTTGGGTGGAGTTGGGGGTTGTCTGTGTACTTGGGGCAGGTGTAACATTGCCTCAGGATTCACAGATTCCACTTGTTGTGGCTGGCCTTAGTGGACTGTATGTGTGGACAGATTTTATTGCCATACTACAGATCAGTGATTACTTCATTGTTTATGTTTGCTCTATCATGTAGTAGCTTCCTCATTCTCTTGCATGGTTTGGTTATGGCTGGTGTCCACCATGCCAGATTTCTGCGTGTATGGCATTGTGTCTTGTTTTAATTTAGGACTGCATAATCCAAGCATTCCTGGCAGTGTTCATGGAATGGCTGTATTACAGGTTCTGAGGTGTGGCCCATAGTTTGCACCTGCACGGGACCTTTAATGGATTCCACATCAGTTTGGAGGAGTGCAAATATTGCTTAACACATGTTTTCCACTGTGGTTTTCTGGCCAGGGACTGTGGTCAGGATTTGGATATCCAGTGTGATTACTCTATGGTCTGGTTTTACCAGTGAGCAATACACTTCTCATCTTGCCATCCAGTACCCATGTTGCTGATTATCACATCCAGTATGCTTACCCTCTTGTGGGAGTGGTACTTTGTTCCTGGGCCTTTTGGTTTATGGATTCTATGAACTTTGTCCTACACTGTTGGAGCTAGTATAATGCTCCCAGTCTATGTCTGGGTATTTGCAGTCACCCAATATAATGTGGTTTGGAGGACTTGATATGTTCATGTATTCCAGCATAGGCCGGATGCAGTTCCTGGTGTTGGGACAGTAGTCTGTAGCAGGCTATAAACTGGGGGGCAGTTTTAGCCACTGTTACTTGAGCATGGCTAGTCCATGCTGCCTTTTGTTGTGGTACCAACATGGGGGTGTGGTTATCCTTGACAATTCTTGCTAGTCACCCTCCTTTTGTAGCTTGTTCCAAGTTTTGAGGCTGTACAGCACAGTATGAGGTGTAACCTGGTAGTGTTAGGGTGCTGTTGTGAGCCTTGCCTCAGTTTTCTGTTACAGCACAGATATCAACATTCTCCATACTGGGTGAGTTTAGACTGCATGCATCTTGCTGTTTCAACTTATCCCTTATCTTATTCTTATCCCTTCTGATACCTATGGAGATAGGTTTGTGTTTTGAGCCTTACCTATTCAGGACACACTGTGGGTGACAACAGCCTTTGCCAGTATCCATACGGCCTGCACTGATAGGTGCACGCCGGTCCTAGCAGGTGGTGCATCATGTCATGCTCAGCATGTCATCCCAGACTGGCACACATTGGATCCCCTTTGACTAACTGCGATACTTCAGTCAATTGTTGCACTTGATCATCTCATTGTCATGTTGTGGCATGATGCTTGGTGAGGGTAGGATGTTAGTCAGGGTCCTCAGGTGTGCATATAGTACATGGTGTTACATTACTTAACACATAGCATTCATGCCTCAGGTGGTGCTGCAGGGCTGTCTCTGTCAGATGCACATATTACACTTCCCTGTACATGTTTGAGAGCAGGTTGTGTCATGTTAGGCATCCCTGTTACTATATGAGTGAGTCAGAGAGGGGTATCATTCCCAGGGTTCCTACTGAGCCAGTGTATGTGCTATGCGTTGCCTCTTTGCCAAGGCCAGGGCATACTGGGCACGCCTCCTTCTGCCTACTGGGGCAGGCTCAGGTTGTTCCTCCTCCGAGTCACGCTCTGCCTGTGATGGCCTTGGCAATGGTGGGGGGCTGTTTGGCCCGGCCCTATGCTGGTCCTGCTGCAGCTGTTTTCGCAAGATCATATTATGTAGCATAGCACATACCATGACAATTTGGGTACATGTAGTTGGTGTGTACTGCAAGGCTCCACCAGATGTGTCCAGACACCGGAACCATGACTTGAGCAGCCCAAACACACGCTCTATTACATTACGTGTTTGTGTGTGTGCCTCATTATGGTGTTCCTGTTCAGGTGTGTGTGCGTTTCTGATGGGTGTCATCAGCCACGGCTCCAGTGCATAACCTGCATCCCCCACTAGGTGTCCGTGCGGGATGTCCCCATTGGCAAATGTCTGGAACAGCTGCGTCAAATGCCAGATGTGGGAATCGTGGTAGCTCCCAAGACAGCCAGCACACACATTCATTATTATGCCCTGGGCATCACACACGACCTGGCAGTTGATGGAGGGGAAGCCCTTGCGGTTGATGTATGCCCTACCCAGCTCACAGGCTGGTGCTTTGATGCGTATGTGCGTGCAGTCTATTGCACCCAGTACCTCAGGGTATTCCGCTATTTGCTGGAAGAGACGCATATTGCTGGCCAATACCTCACGGGCATTGGGGAAATATACATGATCACCGACATGTGCTGACATGGCATCCAGGAACTGGTGCAGTACCCTGGAGGCTGATGCCTGTGATATCCCCATCATATCACCAGTTGGTCTTTGGAAGGTACCTGTTGCTAGTATTCTTAGGCCAACACATACCTTGGTTTCCACTGGGATGGGTTCCCCTCTGTTGGTTCTGTGTGTGAGGCGTGGCCTGCACAGCTCCACTATTTGCTGCAGGAGGTCTCTGTCCACTCTATAGCACTCTACTATCTCCAGCTCATGTAACCCGTGGTAGGTGACCCTGGGCCTGTACACTCTTCTCCGTCTCCTCACTGTGGGTTGTCTGGCACCATCTGCATTGTCACCACCCTCAGCAAGTTGCCTATGTCTCATTATGACAGCTATGGCAGCCCCTAACATTTCTGCTCTGAGTGAAGCTTTTTCAGTTTTCACTTCTATTAGCTTACTTCTGTCTTGCAGTGTCTCTTGAGAGAAACACTATGCACTGCTGTTTGCAGAGTTTTAAGTGCTGGGCTGGGCTACTATTCTGCCTGTGTAATTGCCTGCATCTAATTGTTTTCACCTGCTAGCTCCAGCAGTATTCCCTGCTAACTTCCTATTACATCTGTTGCTTCCTTTTTCCTTTCTGTTTCCTCAGGGAGGAGCCGTGTGCAAACCAGCAGAAACACGCTCACAGTGGCTTACACGCGCGCACACATACTTACACAGTTCAGAATCTGCTTATTCGGTTTAAAACGCGTGCACGCCCACGCAAACGGTGTTAAACATCTCCCAACACGCTCCCACATGCTCAGTCTGCCTTACACGCGCGCACACTGCCTTACTCGCGCTTTGTGGCGAACACACGTGTGCATACACATCCAGCAAGAAACTTTGGTGTAGGCAACAGTATACACCTTCCATTTCTTGACTTTCTCATGCTTACTTAGTGGCACACGTCTTTCCATGATATCTGTCTGACATCTGTCATGTAACTCTAACCTCCAATGAACTGCATTTCTTTCTACCATTCCCCCCTGTGATGTCACCTATCTCCTACTCTGTTCCTCCCCCTTCTGTAACTCTTACACTACTCAGAATGTGCTCATTTGCTATGTGACAGTGGAATTCAGTATCCTTACACTCATTTGCATCAGATTGCCTACTAATGCTTAGTTACATCTTTAGACTCAGCTTCCCCCCTTAGCAACCACTACACGGTGGCCATGTTGGTTTTGGTCTGCTGGTCCCTGCATTGACATTCCATGTATTGCATAAAACCCACATTTGTGGGTTTAAGACCTTCATTTTTATGTTCTATGCAGCGCAGCCTGTTTGCGCGGGGCTGCGCTGGGTTTAAACATCGGCAATCGCCGAAAAAAAAAATTTATATTTTTCATATTTTTGCATTAGGTTACCTTGCCAATGGCCACATATTTGGCCATTGGCATGCTGCCTGACACATATGCACCCTTTATTTGGAGCTGACATGGCTCCATTGCAGTTTTTGCAGAAACGTACTCAGTTGTCAACTGAGTACATTTCTGCAGCTAAAACGGCTCTTACACGGGCTGTTCTGGGCTTCCTGGATCGCTAATCATCCTCATTTGCATGCTATTCGGCTGCAAGTGAGGTGATTAGCTTATCCACGCCCACTCCGTGTAAGAGCCGTTTTAGCTTGACTCTTACACGGACTTTGGGCTGTTCCTGGATCGTGAAGGCTGCATGGAGTCTTACACTACTCTTAGACTCCGTGCAAGCCTTCGTGAATCCGGCCCATAGTCTCTGAATAAAAACATTCAATAGCAAATTAACGTGTTTGACTTAAAAAAATAAACAAAAATAAATAATGTGCAATCAAATACCTGCTTAAAATGTTCCATAAGAACTACTGCTCATAAAAACTTATAAAAGCCCTAATGAGTGTTAAGACTACAAGACATTTTACTATTGCTGATTTAAAATTTAACTAGGGCTGAATACTAATATGTACATTTAGCCCTGGAACATGTGATGCTTGCAATCTTAACTGCCATATAATTTCTATTACTTCTAAAAGTGTTCTAAAGTCCCCTCCTCTCTGATTTACTTTTATCTTATCCAAAATGGCAAATTTAAACTTATTAAAATAGGGACATAACCTTGTGTATTTATAAAGAGGATTATTTTCATTTTGCTTAGTGATATCATAATAGTGTTCATAGATCCTTCTACGGAGACACCTTTCAGTTTTCCCTATGCAGAAACTAGTACATACCATGCATTTAGCAAGATAAACTATATTTTTGGACTGACAATTTCATTTTAATAAATACAATTTTGAACCTATTATGTTATTCAGTTTTAAGAATATTGGGCGCACCTCCCACACGTCTTTGTTCCATCTCTATTTCACATATTTTTACCCTGTATGTTTGACCCTTGCTCAAAACTTCCTTTCAAGTTTCTCCCCATTTTGTATACAAAGGAGGGTTCAGTCCCCAATATTTGGTAAATTTCTGGATATATTCTCAAAATATTCCAACTTGAGTTCACTATTTTCATAATTTCCTCCATTTGAGGACCATATTCAACCACTAAAGTCCTCCGATATTTTCCTTCCCCAATGTCTTGAATGGTGGGTGTTAATCCTATACCTAGAAGGGGTTTATATGCAAGTCCCCTTTGAGATTGTACATAATTCCTTATCTCTCTTAACAATTTTTGTGGATACTCTCTTGCTAAAAACATATTTTCCACCGAATCTAATTGCATGCGAGATCGACTTGATGGGAGGTCATCCTAGCAACTCTTACACATTGCCCTTTAACTAAACTTTTCTTTTGGGACAATGGGTGATTACTTTCAAAATCCAGATAAGAGTTGCTGAAGGTGGGCTTTCTAAATATCTTAAGATTTAAACACACCTGCGGTTTTAGAAATGTGTGTCTAAATAATTCATATCATTGTAACTAAAATTGAAGGTGAATTGCAAAAAATTGGAGGTGTTGTTCAAGTATTTAACAAAGTTCACTATTTCATTTTCAGTTCCTTTCCTAAGGAAAAAAAATGTCATCCAAAAATCTCACATATAACTTTATAAAAGCCTTATGTTCAGACTCAAACACATTTTTTGTTTCCCATTCTAACATAAAAAAATTGGCGTATATGGAGGCAAAAGAGGCCCCCATAGCCACTCCCTTCTCCTGTTTGTATAATTCTCTTTTAAAAAAAAATATATAACCGTAATTAACACTAAGGTTATCATTTCTACAATCAAACTAATTTTGTCTTGTGAAAAATGTGAATGTCTTCTAATACTACTGTGAAAATATTTTAACCCTTTTTGTCTGGCAATAACTGAGTGTGTGATGTAGTTGAAAGTATCAAGTGTATCATTGAGTGCTACCAGTTTCCTTCATGTGTGTTAGTTGACTTTGTGTCTTTACATTTTTTCAAGGTGACAAAATACGCTTTACAGCAAGTCAAGAAATATTATAGCAATACACACAATACAAAGTGACAATGTACACAAAAATACATCAAGAAATGAATCATGAAACATGACAATATATACTCAATACAAAGCGACAATATACACTAACAAGCAAATCAAGAAACGTAAAGGAAAATCATTTTCCATTATCCAAAAAGATAATTTCCAAAATGAAATGACATGATAATTCTGCTTTAAGGACAGTATCTGTATGTTCTGGCAGGAAATTCAGGTTAAATGGAGGTTGACTGGAAGGGGGGAGGGGCAGTAGTCACAGTATTTGCAGGTCTGTAATACTGCATGCAGGAAGTGAGATGGCTGAAGTAAAAGGGAGGGGGCTCTTTACCCGTGAATGAAGTCTAGGCGGAGTGTCCTGAAATCTAGGAGGCTTCTTTTTTGTAGTTTATAAGGCAATTCTGAGCTCTATACTGGACTCCATGTTGATAGTCTGCAAAAACTGAAAATAGACCCTATGGATTTAAGTTTCATTGGAGGGTAGAACTTTGGTTGTGACCATAGCTGGCCTTAAGTATAGGCCAACTAGGTGGCTGCCTAACACATCATGCTAGCAAGGGCAGTTTTCTAATATTTTTTTTTTGTAGTAAAGAAATTGTGTCTTTAAAAATATGTTCCATGGATACAGGAAAAACTGAAGAGTAAGACAAACTGTGAGAAAAATGAAGGAAAAAGTAATCTGGGTGGCATAGGTAGACCAGGATGGTGGCACCGGGTGGTGGTGATGGGGCGCTGTGGAACCTTTTGCCTAGGGCACCAGCTGACTAAAGGCCTGTGCTGGTTGTGAGTTCCCCTGGGTGAGCAACCAGATTGTGTCTTCACAGATATTTTGGTTAGCAATGTAGTTTGAAATGTACACTAGGTTGTCTGCTAACTGCTGAAGGTGTCACTGAGTGGAGGTGGATAATTGATGGCATATTTCTGGGGACTGCAAGCTGTCACCAAACAGTGCTAATTAGTGTCCTCTTTTGCTTCATCTCCTGGAGCATAAGAACTGAGTGAAACATAATCAGAGATTTTTGTGCACTGTCCTAGTGGTAACCATGAAAGCTATAAATAAAAATTATGAAAACAAAGATCTGCTTTCTCTGTATGTGTGGGTGGGTGGGTGGAGGGGCTTCACCAGATCTTGGGAAAAGATGTGTAAGACAGAGACCTTTCCTAACAGGCTTGATTGCAATCACTGGATTCTCCAAAAGTGTGTTGAGATGAACTCTAACAAAATGCTGAATATGTATAGTGGAAGTAGGATGACTCAGTTAGGATTTTCATCCTGGGCCCCTGACAACAGTGGTGTGGACTTGTTTTCTAAATTCCACTGTTTTTTATCTTTGCATGTTTGCATGACTTTTGTGCTTTCCTTTTTTTCTATCAGTCATTGTAAAACTATGACTATGCTGTTCATAAACTGTTACTACAATACATGACTTCGAAAAAAGTATGGACCTATGAAATGAAGAGCCTTTTGTTAAATTACAAGACCAGTATATGTGATACATTTTTTAGATTGCACTTTTTGGCTTTGTTGGCTTGAATATATCTACAAAGACGTAAAAAGAAAAAGTAAAAAATCATGGACATTCAGAAGCCATATAGTTGAAACACTTGATGAACTTAAGGGGTCATTTGCACATATCCATGGGCCTGTATTGCAGGAGGTTTAAGGTATCACACAGTGAAAACTCTAGCTTCGCTAGGCTTTTCTTGCAGATTTTTATCTTGCAAAAAGGTAACAATAAGATCAAACCACAATCAAAAGGAAAGTGAAACATGGAGATCCATAATATATACAACAAATCTTTTTCATTATGATTGCAAGAACATTTTTCCAGTTTGAAGAGAGAGGGAGGGAGAGATAGAGAGAGAGAGAGAGAGAGAGAGAGAGAGAGAGAGAGAGAGAGAGAGAGAGAGAGAGAGAGAGAGAGAGAGAGAGAGAGATGCTCCACTCAGACATAGTAGAAAAGCTAAATAAACTGGGAATAAACCCCTGTGTCACTCGCTGAATTGTCAGCTGGCTCAGATAAGATGCATAGGATGCATATAATCAAAATAGGGGAAGTTACCTCTACAAAGAGACCAGTCACCAGTGGAGCTCTAGCTGACTAAATTTGCAGATGACTGCAAGCTATGAGCAGTCACTGAGTACTCAAATGAGTTAGCCATCCTGCAGAAGGCTCTGAGGGATTGGGATTTCTTTAAGTGTAGCATGTCCGACAGCTCTGGGTTTGACATGGCCTTGTATGTTAAGCAGAGATCACCTCGGAGTAGACGATATGCGACAGAGTATAGCTGGAGTTTTTTAAGGTGGTCAGCATAGGGCATCTGCTTTAGGCCTGTGATTCTTTTAGTGAGGTATTTCAGTGGCCTTTCCAGTTGTTGCAGATGTCTTGAGAGGTACATACCAAATGGGGCGTTGTATTTTATAATGGGTCTAATGAGGGATGAGTACAGTGGAACAATGACCTCCTTTTTTCTGGATGAAAAGCCCTTAGTGATGAGGTGTGCCACATAGAAGGATTTCCTGACTGTTGTGGTGATGTGGTTATTAAAGGTGAGACCGCTGTCCACCTGTGTCCCTAAGTCTCTTATCACGCTTTCAGTGTTTAGTGTACTGCCACCTATGTGGTAATTCACGGGTACATCTTGCAAAGGATACTACTGCTGTGGAGCAAACTCCCCATCCACACAGAACAAAGTTCATCCCTGTCCATTTTCAAGTGCAACTTAGATCTATAGATAGGAAACAGACAATTTATCCCAGGACTGCTCCCTGTGCTACTAATGGACAGAGGCAGCTCCTAAATGCTTTATCCCATGCATGGGTCCATTCAAATTATCTAGGGTATGATCACAGTTATTCTCATTTGGGTAATATAAAATCATTGACCATGGAATGGGTGAGGCCAATCTATAACCAAATGGGATAGCTTATATTGAGCACAAAAAGGGAAACTGGTTAGTCTTAAAATGGCCTGCAAGGGCAGCTAGCCTAGTACTTACCTATGAGCCTATGAGAGGTGATGGATGTCTTTGTGACTGTCCCACTACAGTGACATAAAGTACATGTTGACTGAAGGCCTGAGTAGAAGTGAAGGGGACTCTTCAAGCTCAAACATCTCACAGTATATATCTTGCCTCATCAGTGTAATAGGCCTACTTAGTGTATGATGGGTACTCACTTTTACAGTGTTTTGTAGGTAGATCCTTTTTGCTCTGCAGCTGTACATGCCATAGAATAAATCTTATTTAATACGGCCCAGCAATCTTCTGTAGAAGGGGGGAATAACTTCCATGAATCTGCCCTATCAGGACTACTGCAGTCATTATGTCACCATAGCCTCCACATCAGGCTTTATGCCATGTGAATGAAGAACTGCAAGAGTCATCCCTCTGCATAAGGACAGACTTTCTATGGACCAAGGAAATTACAGACCCCTTAGTTTGACTAGTCTCATATGCAAAGCCATGGAAAGAATTATCATGGAAATGATTAATAATGACATTGGATTCTTAGAGACACTAGATCCAGCCCAGTTTGATTTTGTCAAGGGAAGCTCATGCCTATTCACTCTTGGGTGACTTCTTTGAGATGATTATCAAGGCAATGGACAAGGACAAAACTGTTCGCACTGCCTACTTTGACCTGGCCAAGGTATTTGATACAAAACTCCATCCAGACATTACAAACAAACTCACAAATAGGCATAAGCCCCATATATTACAGGCTGAATTGCCAGCTGTCTTTCAGATTGGACTCAGGAAGTTAGGATAAGGCAGTCAACCACAACAAAGTGGTAAGTCACTAGTAGATTCTCTCAGGGCTCAGCACTGGGTCCTCTCCTTTTTGGGATCTACTAATTAGAAGTCAATGCCAAAGGTAAAGGCCTCTAATTGACCAAGTTTGCAGATGATTGCAAACCCAGAGCAGTCAAAAAATCCCCCCAAGACACTAATATCCTCAATGCCAAGAAATGCATTATAGTATTCTTTGTGAAGTTGGCTACTCTTGGAAACTACCTTATCAATAACATACCCCTAAGAGTAGACCCAGTAATTAGCTATTTGTGGACATATGTAGACAGCAACCCTGCTTTTGATCAACTAATGGGGATACTTGGGAATAACATAGCTAGGCTTGTAAATGTTCTAGGGCCATTAGCCCAGTAACCGCCCATGAACCTATTAACATATGTCTAAGGTAGTAAGGAAATCATTCTATGTTGCTGTATGGCTTCTAGGTCTAAGGAAGTCATCATTCCACTGCACTCAGCTCTCATCAGACCCAATAATGAGTACACTGCCCCCTTCAGTATGTACCTAATCATGCATGTGAATCACCCCAATGCCCTATCCCTGTTTCCTATAGACTAATGGGAGGTGAATTATGCCTGGTATACAAATCATCCTTGGATACTGCCCTGATGGACCTTTTGCATATCTGCAAAACAAACAGCATTAGAACTACTAGATCCAAGGATTTAAGCTTTGTTTGCGATTTAAATATGACATATTGGAGGGACAAGTATGTATCTCAGAGAATTCCCATTCTCGGGGAATAGGCTTTCCATCTTTGTGAAGCAGAGCCCTTCCTTAACTGCATTCAAGTGTAACCTGGACCATTGAACTGGAAATTAGGAATTCATCTCTGGTCTAAAAACTGTGTCTCGGGTGTATATTAAATCAGTGAACGCTTAAAAAAGCAAACGCTGATTTATCGACCCCATGCAAGCAAAAGCTTATAATTCCAAACACTTAGAACAACAATTCTTTTTCCTCAGGGAGAAAAATTGCTGTTCCAAAAAAGAAAAAAAAAAAACTTTAAAACATTACATAAAGTGGGGGGCTTCACCCCCCCCACACCCCTGACATGGAGGGCGGTGCCCCCCACGCACCCCTACTTAAATATACCAACTCTGAGATTGCACTACAGTGACAAAAATGACAAAATAACGAAGGCGGCCAAATGATTTCTTTCCCAGGGAAAGAATTTGCTTATATGCCATTTCTTATTTTGCCATTTCATGCTTTCAAGTTCGATCAAGACGCATTCGAAAGAATGCATCTTCGATCATATAATAGGGAACCTTTGTCTGTAATGGAGACAATCTGTAAATGTTCGACCGCACATACCCTAGCTTATGCATACCCCTAAAATAACCTCTAGGGCACCAAATGTGTTGGATACATTTGGGTTGCATGGTTAGTGTTAAAAAGGCTCTTGTGATCATTAGCCTGGCATATACCTATGGTCCTATGAACCTATTTGGCAGTTTTCTTAGTAGTCATTAGCATTATTTTAACATCTGGTACTCTGGCTTAATAAACAGTTTGGTAATATACAAGTTAAAAAAGGATAAAAGAACAGGGATGCCTCTACTCCAGTGAAACAGATTCCAAAGAGGAGAGGGCCTATGGCAGAACCTTGACAAACACTGTTATTTGCATTTTGTTTTTGGGAAGGCTTCATCCAATCTGATCAAGCATGCTCTGTTTGATAACAAGTTAGTAATCCAGTGAACTAGAAAGGGGGTGACATTTATTTGGGTTAACTTATTTATGATGCCAGAGTAGTAAATAATACCAAATGCTTTGACTAAGTCCTGATAAGCAGTGTGGATGAAAAGTCCATCATCTGTGGCTTTGGTGATGTTTTCAAAGAAACTTAACAAATATTAAGAAAGCATGATCTACATTTGACAAAACCAAACTAGTTTCTGAGTACATTGAGTCTGCACTGCAATGTTTTATAACCTTTGTCAGCAGTTTTATAAAATAGACCAGTGATTGTTGTTAATGCAGTTATATGGTTGTTAGATTAATAACTCCAAAAGAAAATATTTCCCAGTTACACTTGACAAAGACTCTTGATTTATTGTCATTCTTAATATTTTAGCAGTGCAAACAGTACATTAGCAACTGCACAGGGTCAGTGATTTATCAAAGACTCTACCACCGATACTGTCTGTGCTCTGATGAAACTGGTATACAAGAACAATGTCTTTTTGTCAATGACATAAGTTTCTGTCAAATGTCTGCCACAGTAATACCCTTTTCAATAGCCCATATATTTTAACGGGTAACCCATCAAAAAGTGAACACAAAAAAAAGCATTCAAAGAAAATTGATATAAAAAGATTGAACACTCAAAATAATGAAAACAAAAAAAATGAAAAATGCAATTTTTTGGAAGGGAGTAAGCCCCACTGCAGCTCTCACACCCCTTACTATTTATATACACCAACTCTGAGATTGCACAGCAAGGAGGAAAGGGTGAATTCCCAGACCCAGCAGTACAGCCATCATGAATGAAAAGGTACTGGCAGGCAGAAAAACAGATAAGTGCTCGCTCTTCTAAGTGTTCACTTATAGCCATTACAGTCATTTTAATATGTGTTCTTCTGTATAAATGCTATATTTTTGCTTTGGGATAACAAGCAGGAAAAGCTTTATCACTTTGTCAACATTTTAACCAACAGCAACACTGAATTTTTAAAGTTTAAGCCAACTTGTCTTGATCATTCTATTAGTTACTTGGATGTGAATATTTTATGAAATTAATATGATCATGTAAACACTAGGGTATTCAAGAAGCAAGTGGGATGTAATTCATATTTACAAAGATGCAGAACACATGCACAGTAGTAATTTAATAGTGTAACACGAGTAGATGCTTAACTTCACTAGACATATGACTGAAGACTCAGTTGTAAGACAAGAATTAGGTATGATTCTGAAAAATTAAGCCTCTAGAGATATGATGTACACACATTGATATTAGAGGCAGACCAGAAGGAGAAGAAGGCAATTGCTGGGAAACCCTACTTCTCTGAGAAGGTGGTAGGGCATATTCCACCAGTACAGGGGCTGGTAACAGGTTTTATTTCTTTCTTTAATATAATAAACTTCTTAACCAGTTTACAGAGATTATTGCAAGTAATTGGTCTCCCCCACTAAGTTTGGATGAAGTAAAATTGTACCTTACTGATGGATTTTTTTGTTTTATCTGTGAATGTGACAGAAGTCGTAGGCAGCAACATTGTCACAGATATGTGGGGAATACAAAAAAAAAAAAAAGAATTATTGGTGAAAAAATCCATTTTCCCCTACTTTAAATGTTAGTTCTGTAGCTATTATTACGTATGGCCTGCATTTCCAATTCCAGCACCCTGGGTATTTTTTCAGCTTTCATACACACGGACATAAAAGATATACTATTCATTTGGTCACTTGCATATAATGCATAACATTTTATATCAGCAGAAGCAGATTCCTTAAATATAATTTATCTGCTTTCACATGCTCTAATGCTATCATCACTTTTACATTACAAGAAAAGCTTAAACCAGTACATTAATGTTAGACACATTCAGAATAATGGCAACAAATATGAATTATTGTTTTAGGATCATTAAACTTATATACCAGAAATGAAGAGGCAAAAACTTGGTAACACACACTGAGTTATAGGAATATCACTGGATTTCCCTACTCAGAGCTGATGAGAAAGCAGGCCTGTATAGTACTGTCAGCATTAAAACAATATTGAAATAAAAAATATAGTCAGATTAAAAAAGTGGTACATGGCTTATCTGCTTTCAAACGCACATGCTCTACTGCTATCATTTTATTACCATATTTTAGGAATTACAGTTTTAGTGTAAGATGAACAATGTACAAAGGAATGCTTTCAGTGTGGATTCCTGTTAATTAAGCAGTTTGTTATGTGGCTTCTTAATGTGTAAGGGGTGTAACTCCTTAATGGCTGCTTGAGCATCCAAAGAAGTATTGCTGACATGAAAGTCTGTGCCTACTACAGCTGCTGTTACTTCATGTATGTTTGTACTTTTCACTAAATTACTCATCTCTTCTGGTTCCTGAGCCAATTTGGTGGATTTTGCTTCAGCTATGATATATGTGCTTGGATTTTCCTGTTTGAGCTACATCATTCTTTGGCTGCTTGCAAGGTATGAAAGGTCCAGCTATTGTGAGCTAGCTTAGTGGTTACCTTTTCGGATTCTATAAATCTGTATTAGGCAGTGCAAACTGGTCTCACAGAAAACAATACAAACTAGTTATTGGTCAGCTGGTCAGTCTTTTAGCCTTGAAGGCACCCCAGAGTGCCCTTCTCCATCTTATTTTGCCCTGTCGGTACCCTGGGAGAACATTTCAATTATTGATGACATGTGGGAAAGTGAGAACAGGAGAAATGTAATTACAAATTGTATTTATTATTTATATTATTTTTAACTATTTGTTTTTACTCGTAGGTGGTCTGGTTACCAAGCCCATCTTCACGCATGACCTGGGCTCACTATTTAGCTCACACAGATCTAAGAGCAAAGCACAACCCCCACCCCCCCGACAAAATATCAAGTAATAAGACAAAGAGAGTAAAGGAGGGAGTGCATCAACATACTCCTTCAGCCAAAGCATCATTTAAAAACTTTGTAGGCAAAGGACCAAGCCAGTGTCCAGGAACACAGCGCTAAAGAAGTGGACTCAAGCCTCTAGATTACTATTCCAGCTGCAGTATCAACTCTGTCAAAAAACTATTAAATCAGCTGACAAATTGCCAGCATTTTGAAGCGTCATCTCTCCTTCTTACAAATTTCTCCTAACCCTTTGTACCAACAGGTGAGGTATACTGTGCTCCTGTACTTTTATAAGCACCTCTGCCTCCAAAGCTCCTATCATTATGGCCTTTTGTTTGAGTGCTGGTGCAGGTAGGACATTGATACATTCTTTCTGTTCTCTTTGGCTAATTATTTATAGATCAAGAACATAGAGCATGGGATAGTTACGTTGCAAGGGCTGTAAGTTCCATCTTTGATAAATAAAGCCTATGCTTGTTCAGCTGTTCACATCATTCCTATTAATATAAGAACAATAACCATTGAAAAGATAGAAAAAAAGAAGCTGGGCCTCATCATCAAACCATGCCAACCATGGTAAACCCTGATATACCTACACCTCTTATGGGATATTGCTTAATTAATTAATTAATTAATTAATTAATTATTCATTTAATATCTGTCTGGACCAAGCATACATAATAAAATAAGTTAATTTTGGATTCACTGATGAAGTTTCATAGAGTACAGAAAATAAATTACAGGCTTCTACGGACATGCAGAAATGTTAGAGAGCTGCCAGGTTTGTTTCCAAATCTAAAATCAGCTCTTCTTGTCTGTAATTATATAAAACATCCAGAATGTGAGCTGCTGTAGTACCTACTGTGTGTGTCTACTATCTAATAAAGGAGGTAAGAAGGTGTCCATTGACTGTTTGTGTCTACCATCTAATAAAGGAGTTGTGTCCATTGTTTGAATTGGACTAGTGAAGTTCTTCCTTTTTTAAGTGACCCTACTGAAGATGGCAATAGTGTTACTTGGAGAATGTATTGGGAAGAAATGTAGGGGGTCAAACAGACCATGATTTTTTTAAATTCAATGTTATCCTTCTGAAATGTTTATTAAGGTCATAGTATGTAGAAAATATGGAATATTTCTATTTTCCTGAATAAATCAGGTTTATTCAGTTTTTGTTACTGAAATATACTTCTCTGAACTCTTAAGTGATCAATCACATTTGATTCAAATGAACAAAGGAATCACCTACATTATCTGGAAATACATTGTACTGAAACCACTGAAATAATACAAGGTACTGAGGGTTCTTAAGGTAAAAATTTAAAAGCTGTTTCATTCCAAGAGGTTTGCCTCATGCATCCCACCAAGCTGGAGGCTTCGCTGCACTCCTTTGTATTATTTTAACTTCAAAATCTGAGTAAGCACAGCAGTTTACCTGCACAAAGAGTACATTGCACTTATTTCAAGTCATATAGTCCTCGGAATAAGAATTTTTAAATCTCAGCCTTTTAACTGTCAATACTTTATATTAATTCAATGGCTTCAGTACATGTTCCAGCCATCTATTCATTTTAGTCAACTGTGTTCATCCATTTATCTTTGGGTGGGAGGTTAGCATAATGGTTAAGGTGTTTACCTTACAGACACAAGGTACAGAGTTTGAGTCGAACAGGGCTGAGCTTAAAATGGCCCACAAGGGCAGTTAGCCTAGTATGAATCTTTCAGAGAAATGTATTTTGGCAAACTGTAGTAGAACCAGACACTTCCCAAAATGCAAATAACCTAGTCGCAATGCTGAAAAAAGATGCCCTCTATTACCACACACCCTGCAACATCGCACAACTAGCTGTAATGCTGCAGTACTTTGGAATGAGAGCAGACATTACTGGTAGGAGAGCTATCTATCTGGTTAGAAAATACTCTTTGTGTCCAATGTGATCGGTGAAGAGATATTCATGAATGTATCACTTGAGGAAGTGCCCTACAACTGCTTGTATTCTCTAGGAGTTCCTTTGACTAAGGACATAACATTTTATTTGATTCACTTCTGCTAATTATGTTATCACCATACGTGTGAGTATTTAAAGCTGTTTTTTCATTGTGCTTGTGTTTTTTTCGTTCATTATGCTTGACTTCTGGTGTTTTAATTTTATTTGTTGTATTATCATTCTTTTTATCTTTGTATGTCACTGGCAGAGTTACTGTTAGTCTATTATTTAGCTTTGTTAATCAAGAATAACTAACATTTTTTAGAAGTGTGTGCGTGTGTGTGTGTGTGTGTGTGTGTGTGTGAGAGTGTGCGTGCGTGAGCGTGTGTGTGTGTGTGTGTGTGCGCACGTGTGTGACTAGTAGTATTGCTCTAGGTCATATTGCTTTATCACATTTGTCTAACATGACTCATGTATCACATGTTTTATGTGCACCTTTGCAATGCTGTGTGCCTTTGCAGTTTTGGTTGTAATCTGTGCAATTTCACTTTTGACCTAGGCAGTAGATGAAATGACCCATTAACTGAGTTTACTTATGTGCAACTTACTTTATTTCTCTCTTACTTTTATTTTTCTAACTGAATAAGTCTAACTGAATGAAGTCTTTTTACAGCGGGTAAAAAAAGGAAAAATGTTCCATGGGCACTTTCCATACACATTACATGCTGACTCTTTTGACAAAAATGGTTAATACTGTTATTTGCTCTTTTACTTGCATATGTCTTCTACAGTGAAATATTTTTGACTTTTATGATACCCATAAACTATGCAAAAGACTGACATAGAATTGTTAAATAAAGTATAACCTTGAAATAATAATAATTTATATAATGTTCCAACTCAAGTAATGCCTTCAGATTTTGACTAGCTGCTTTGCCTGCTTATGCCACGAGCTGTAAGTAGAGCACACACAGAAAAGGAGATAATGTACTGTACTACCTTGTCCTTTTAGTGAAGCAGAGAGGCTCAGATAGTACCTGAAAGTCTTTTGAACAGTTCTTCAACAGACACATAACTAAATCAGTACTGAAACAAATGCATAAATCCAACATTTATCAATTTTTTTTATTGTTGGAACAAAACTGCAATGGTGACCGAAGTGACCTGTGTTCAGTTAGGTGTATGCTCACTGTGGGGAATGAGCTGGGAAGAATGGAGGTGAGTTGATGCCAGTTCACAAACCCTGGGGAG
Source organism: Protopterus annectens (assembly GCF_019279795.1). NCBI lineage: Eukaryota > Metazoa > Chordata > Ceratodontiformes > Protopteridae > Protopterus > Protopterus annectens. Next base: position 963,259,915 of record NC_056726.1, read on the forward strand.
TGGGAGACAGCTTTGGCTTGCAGCTTGTGTGACACTCAGAAAAAATACTGAGAATTGCAGCCATGGAGAATGAGCCTGCCAAGCACATCCTGCTAGTACAATGCAGGTGGGTATGCTAGGGGATGTCATGTGCAGTACTGTGTATGTGTCCCATGCAGGTACACATGCTAGAGGAAGTCATATGCAGTACTCTGTGTGTGTCCCTTGCATTTACACATGCTAGAGGATGTCATGTGCAGTACTGTGCATTTGTCCCATGTAGGTACACATGCTAGGGGAAGTCATGTGAAGTACTCTGCGTGTGTCCCATGCAAGTGCACATGCTAGAGAAAGTCATGTGCAGTACTGTGTATGTGTCCCATGCAGGTACACATGCTAGAGGAAGTCATGTGCAGTAGTGTGTATGTGCCCCATGCAGGTACACATGCTAGGGGGAAGTCATGTGTAGTACTGTGCGTGTGTCCCATGCAGGTAGACATGCTAGGGGGAAGTCATGCACTGTACTGTGTGGGTGTCCCATGCAGGTGCACATGCTGGGGGAAGTCATGTGCAGCACTCTGCGTGTGCCCCATGTAAGTACACATGCTAGAGGAAGTAATGTGCAATACTGTGCATTTGTTCCATGCAAGCACACATGCTAGGGGAAATCACGTGCAGTACTGTGCATGTGTCCCATTCATGCACATATGCTAGGAGAAGTCATGTGCAGTACAGTGCATGTGTCCCATGAAGGCAAGACAAGTACACTGTTGCTCAAAGGAGATGCCATGGAAGGGTTAGGGCTCCAAGGGTTTGGGTTGGTCTCCTCGACCCCGGCTACTTAGTTTGATCCCTACCACATTGCTCTTATCTTTAATCAAATGCCATGACTGTTGAGCCCAGCTGCGGGAAAGAATGGGCCAAAGAGTTCTTGCCCAGAAGGAGAGAATGGTCCTAGCCTGTACACTGACTGGAGAACCTTTGTGAGCCTCTGAGGTGGAAATGAATGGAGTTTTACCGGCTGTTTTAGGATGTGTCCTGGAACATTGTTCAGCATGGGAGATAGTGACCCCTCCCATGCTGACTCAGTATTTGTCTCCTAGGATGAGGATGAGCAAATGGGTCAGCTTGGCAGAGGTAGAGAAGATATCATGTCATTCAAGTGATTAAAAAAATAGCAATTATATCATTGAGTACACAGTTCCCAAAAATACACTTAAATCCAATATACTCAGAAACATATTTGCACTAAATCACCATGCAGTCATGAATTCTGCTTCAGTGTTGTGGTATAGAAGGATGAAGCCCTGCCTACAGCCTAGACAACCTGAGTTTAATTAGCAACTCAGGAATGTGAGGTGCTGGTGTGAGACAAGGTGTGCCTACCTGGTGGGGGACATTGCGCACTTGAGCATGTTCCTCTTGCTTGATCACCATCAGAGGCTGGGGACACAGTGGAGGCATTGTCAGTGGAATGTGGGGATACAGTGGAGGCATTGTGCATAGTATCTGGGGACACACTGGAAACAGTGTCAATAGAATGTGGGGACACATTGGAGGCACTGTCAATGGAATGTGGGGATTTTGGCTGAGATGTGAAAAAATACCAGCATGTCCTATTGCATATCCATCCCAGAGACTTTAAAAGTCTGCACAGGGATGGAGAAACAGAACATACAAAGAAAACTATTCCTGGAATCAGTGAGATGCTACCTCAGACATTGCTAGGGATTACCCTGGAGGAGACTAAAAGCAGGTAAATGAGGACATGAGGGGTGAGCTAATGGTCAGCTGCAGAGAGACAAAAAAGTGGCAATAAAAAAAACAGTGCAGCCATGAATACTAATATTCCATCAATGTGAAAACAGTGATGTGTGCTATTGTTTATTAGCATTCTTGAGGCTGTCATTTCACTGAACAAAGACATTGCTGTAGCCAGAGAAACACCCTTTTCATACAATAATTAAATTCTTAACATTGTTCTGGCATCACTTTCATTCATCATTTCACATATCTGACTCAGTGAAATCCTCTTTTCGCACCTTCTTAGCATTAACCAAATTCTGTACAATCTGACATGCATCACACAAAAACTTGCAGGCTACCTAAATGCACATCTAACACCGTATTTCATTTGCTGACATTAGTGAGGCATCACTTTCATTTTCACTTTCCAGACACAGTTACACAAACTTCCTGCATTTACCTTAAAATTGAGGAACTGTGATTTGACAAATTGCCTTTTCAGCAAACCATGATTTGACTCACTGTTGAAATTATTTGAGCCAGTAAAATGTGAATTAAATAATTGTTCTGCACTCCACCTGATTATTGTACACTCTGGAGTATTCATCTACGTTCGGAATTTTCTCCTCCTTTTTTTATAATTCGTTGGTTGCCATAGCAGCCAGCTATTTTTTTTTTCATAATAAATGTTCAGCTGAGTCTGCTGTGCACTAATCCAGTCTCTACTAATGTTTAGCAGAAAATCGTATCTGTCAAAATCTGAGCGAAAAATTGCTGCAGTGCTCAGAGATGAGGGGCTAGATAATATGAAAGCGGCATGTCATCAGTAAAGAGTTTCAATAATTATATGTAGAAATACTTTGATCACGTAGGTTTTTCTTACTACAAATTTACCGACAGATATGCATAGACCCAGATGCACAGACAGACACAGACACAGGAAAATACACTGTTGAATGCTAAAGGGCTTCTGCAGTTGAATGAGTTTTGCAGCACTGAAAATGTGAACACAAAAGACACTGTGTATTTAAATTGCTCCGTTTATGCCAAAATATGTATTACAATTTTACTGTGGCACGTGGCTTATGGCTCAGTTTTTTTGAGTTATTTTATCTACTTAAAGTGCAGTTCCTGCATTTGGATTATTGTTCTTCATTCTGCATATTAAAGTGGTTGTACATCATACAGATAAAATACACAGATCTGAGTTTAATCCCATAGATTCTGCTAAAAAATAAAGATCACAATATAGATCACAATATATTTAATATCTATTTAAAATTCTTAATACATTTGTCAATACTGAAATACTATTGATAAAAAGTTTTGTATTTAAGAATATGGCTGGGATATAGTTTTACTTATATGCCTTTACTGCAGTTGAATTACCAGGTTATTCTACATTTTCATATGACATGGGGGATTATGATTGCATCTCTGATCATAACTGGCTTATTATGTGTTCTTGAGATGGATGCCAAGAAATTCATCTTGAGAGCAAAGCATCCACATTTCTCTATACGTACCAAATAGCATTGCACTCTAGATTTTAGCTTCTCTGCTTTATTGTAAAACACTTCTTTTTGACAAGCTTTGCAGCAGCTGCTCTGCCATAACGAGTTACTGCTTTGATTCCCATTTGTTGGTTCAGCAACAGTTCAGCTTTGAACCAATTATGACTGCATTCCTGGAGCACAATATCAGTCAGGTTTATTTATTTATTTATTTATTTATTTATTTATTAACTTTGTTGGCTGATCCTCTGACCATTTTCAGCCTCAAACAGGGACAGTTGGGCACCTACAAATTTTCAAAAGAAAGTTACATTTGTGTGATACTGTACAATTTGAAGACTGTAACATGAACATTTGCAGAAACAAGAAATATTTGACATTGCAGAAGGGAAAGAATGCAGTAGTAACATATCAGCAGTTGCTGAAAATATGTACCATTTCAGAATTACGCAAGTAAATAGGTTGAAGTAAGGTGGTCTGTGAAAGCATGAGCTACCTGGCTGATGCCAGATTTTAGTCAGTTTTGAAACACTTGTACCCATCAGTAAGAAACTGAACTACCTTTTTTATGAATTAACTTAATTCTTGGAATTCACGGATATTTTGTGATAAGGCTTTCCATGCTGTGGGTTTGAGTCTGAAAAAGCTCTTTCACATATTGCTAATGTGAAATGTGTTATGACAGGAAGATTGCATTGCTAATACATAAACATAGGGAATAGCTGTTTTCTGTATGTTGTAGTGCATGTACTAGCGGTGGGCAGTAAGAGCAATTTAGTAATTTGTATTTGACGTAGTTAAGTAGGAAACAAAACATGGCTGTTACTGGCTGCCATTTGGATTTTTCTAATGAATAACAGTAATGTGTTCTGGGGCCACTTAAGGATATCAATCTGCAGATTTTTTACTGGAAATTGCTGGATATGGGTGTTCTCTGCTGAGTTTGTTGCAAATAATGGTTGTGACATCCATCCTCTGGGCCTCACCACTGACACTGGTGAGGGATGTTCACTTGGAACATAAATGGATACACACAGTATTTCTAGATGCAGCTCTCTGCACCAAGCACAATTTCCCTTAAGAGCACACAGGAACACACTTCCACCCTGGGGCTAGGTTTCCCCTCTCTCAAACCAGGTCCCAAATAAGACTCCTCAATGGGCATAGCTGTAGAGTTGAGTCCTCAGCTGAGTGTTCCAAGCCAAGTCCTCCACCACCCTTTCTGTGAAACCAGTGTACTGTGTCCATGCTCCAAGTAGCTGACACACACTGTTTGAGATTTGATTTCCACACACACACACACACACACACACACACACACACACACACACACACACACACACATACCTGGGAAAGGCTGGCAGAGATTTACTAGCTATAACCCCTCTGCCCAGACAATAAGGTAGGTACCACCATTTGAATACTCCAAAGCCAGCTACCCTTGGTCCTGGCTGTGAACCTGAACTAGTGGCTTCTCCTGTTACTGGTGGACTCTGTTGGGGTGGTTTAGGCTGACCACCACTGGTTCCCTTATATCCATGGGCAGCACTGGGTATCCCATTCTTGTGAAGTGATGCCGTTCTTGCTAAGTAGAGATCCCCTTTTTTTCCACAGCTCATATGCAGAGTTACACTCTTGCTCTTTCAATGAGATTCTCATGTCCACAGACAAAGTGTTAAGAGCTTGTTCCCTCAGCAAAAGGTCTGTCAGCCTTTCAAAAGTGGTGACCTGACACCCACTCACCCACCTATGAAAATAAGTGCTTAACTCAGCAATATAATCACATACACTTTCATCTGCCTTGTGTCTGTGCTCACAAAACATTTTCCTGTAAGCTTCAGATGTTAACTTAAAACATTCCAATAAACATTGTTTAACTTTATCATAGTTTAAACAAGCTGTACCAGACAATTTAGAAACAACAGTTACAGCTTTACCATGGAGTAAGGAGGTGAGGAACTGTACTCATAGCCCTTGGTCAACATTATACTGTTTACATCTCTCACTAATAACTAAATATAATTTCAGTACTGACTATAGAATGACATCACATCTGGTCATCTGACTTTGGTTCCCACACTACCCCCTTTACTAGAAACTGAATCAGAATCTAGCACATATTTGTTACCATACCCATGCATAGAGCTTTGCTAAGAAGTGTTATAGCATCTGGAAGCTATAAAACCATTTAAAAACCTTCTACCCTTCCAGGGTACAATTAGTTCACACCTAAGGACAATACAGTAAGATTCCAAGTCCTGGTTTTCACAGACATTTTGTCTCTGGCTGCAATCAGAACTATAAGATACAATCTTTATGGCCTAAACCAGGTAATTTAATTTCATACTATTTTTCAAAGTTAGCTGGACTGAGATTAACCTCTTCTCTTTCAGTAGCCTTTGTTACTATATATTCATTTCAGCAGTTACAATACAGTCTGACCTACAGGTGTATTTTTTTCTGTCCATCAGGACCCACTGCTGGTACATTTTTAACAGAAGGAACTTTATAAATACATTTTTAACACAAGCACCTGTACAAATCAGTTTGATATACAAATTACATATAATTATTTACAAAATTCCGGCTAGCTATGCTGGTATATGTTACACATCCACTGCCCTACTTCTCCTGGCAGAGCTGGCAATACCTCATGTCATCACAATGGTAAACACTGTTCTATTTTGGGAATTAGCATTTGTAAAGCCAGCATTTTCCTAGAATCTACTGGAAGTAAGTTAGAGTATCTGTATGCTAGTCTTAGATTATCGAGTTATATGCTGTACTTGTCTAGCATCAGTGAGTTATTGGTTAAAAGTTATACCCAGTGGGCTTCAGTTATTTATGTGTGCCAATAGTTTGTGTCATTTTATACTTTAGGTCATTGCACTGTACTCAATAAGAAGGAGGCAATTATGCTAGACAGTCTAAAATAGCTGGCCATTTACTTGATGTTTATTATTATTTTTTTTCTAATTTAAACACCGTTGGGGTGTGAAATGTTGTACTGCATTTTCTGCCCTTCTGAATCATAAGCTTGCCTCTGACTGGCTGTATTTAAAACTCTATAAGAGTGTATCTCTACTGTTGATGGCCTAATATCTTCCCACTTTCCAAAATACTTGCTCAGTCTTGGTAATAAGACTTTATTTAATGAAAGTTGTTTAATAACTAAAATAATTTCCATAGAGGATAATGGTTAACATATATGTTACTAGGCAATTCTATTTTGAAAGGTGTTTAGTAATAAGTATGCCCTTCAAAGCAGACCCTGATCATGAGTTGTGGAGATTAGTGGACTCAGCCCCAGTAGAGTTAGCTAGAAGAATTAGGAAAGCAGTGACGGTTTTGCCGGCTTGCCATTCTTGTGGGAAAGGATGGGATTTCATGCATGGGTTCCAGCCTGTGGTAGAGACTGGGCGTTCTTGCCCTGCCACAGAAATGCTGGGGCTTGCACCAGCAGATCAAGTGTAGGTTGTCCACTCTGATGTCATTGCATATCAGTGGATAGCCCAATGGGTAAAGCAGAGAACTGATAAAGTGATCCAGACACACAAAGCCCTATGAAACACCTGAAATCTGGATGAATAGGAATGTGATGATAAGCATATTTTAAATCTAAGGTTACCAAAAAATCAAATGAGAATGTAAGGGTAACAGGTTGTGAAATGAAAGCATTTTGAACTTGAACATTATCACATATTGGTTTAGAAAAGAAAGGTCCAGAAATTGCCTAAAGGCATTTTCTTTCTTTATCATTGAAAACATTCTTGAATAACATCCGTTTACCAACTGGATAGCAAGAACTGTTTCTATCACCCCCCGAGACAGCATGTGCTGTAGGACAGGAGAAACCAAAGGGGGTTAGTCTGGTGGATGTGGAATAATTCCCTGGAAAGGAGGGATTTCATTCCAGTGCCACCCATAACCTGCTGAATCAGCCTCAGAATCCATTTGTTTGAAGCCAAAGAGAAATTAAGATTCAGACTTTCTGGAAGGGATAAGGGACTGCCAGGGTGAGTGGAGGGAACAAGTTCTCTTATATAGTCATTCTGCCTTATTGGAATGTCCTTTGTTCTGGGGCCTCCCTGTCATTGTTTTTCAAGTGTATGCTTATCGGCATTCTACTAAGACTGTTTATTTTGTTTCTTGCCAAAACTGGAAGAGAGAGTAGAAAATTATTTGGAAAATTTAGGGAAGGAAGGCTGAAAAATTTGGGAGGTTCCCTGACTCAGTTTATTTCTCCCTCATCACAATTTTTTGATAAGCTCTGCAGCAGATAGTCCTAAAAGTAAATCTCTATCCACGGGATGACTCAAAATATCATTCTTCATATATTCTGGGAGGTTCTGAGAACACAGTCAGGCAAATATCTTCAAAGTAGTACCTGTGGCCGCAGCCCTGGGTTCTGTATCTAGAGTCATACTCACACTTTAAACAATGAGTAGTTCCCTGAGAAATGGAAGAGACTAAACCACTAAAAGCAGATTTTTCCTCATAGGAGGGAACACCAGATAAAACATTTCTCATACTTTCACAATTAGTCAGAATAAACTTTAACATATGAGCCTGACTATTTAAAATTCTAAAAATCAAAGTTGCAGAGGCATACATTTTTTTCCCTAAACTGTCTGAAGAGGAAGGAATTAATATTAACAAAATGCTTGGCAGAATCTGGATTAACTAAAGCTATAGCTGCTGGGTCAGGTCTGGGATGTGTGTATAAAAACTTAAAATACTAAGGAACGTTGTCCATTCTAGCTGCTTTCTTATGTGCAGCTGGCTGATTGTTAGTGAAATCACATGCTGATGACACTGGGGCATGGGTGAAAGTTTAGGGAATTCTAGTTGTAACAACTCATAATATTTTCTGGGAGACTAATAAACCTCAGTGTTTTCCCACTTCCCACAGAAAATACTGGCCCATTCCAGAAATAGCTTCAGAGAAAGAGAATCCATCACAGGGAGATTCAGATGCTATGCTTTCTCTGAGTCTGAATCAAAAATATGAGGAGTAAAACCTGTATCTGCTCCATCACATTCTTATACAGACTCAATTTCACAAATCTCTTCAGGAATAAAATAATCCCCTTTTCTTTTACTGAAAACCACCTTCTAAGAAGGGTCAGTACCCTGTACAAGACCCTGAACCAGATCTAACAAACTACTCCTCTCCAGTAAAACTGGTGCAGGAGAAGATAAATGTTTTTTTTTTTTTTGTTTTTTTTTGACAGGAAAGTTGGGGCAAACAGGTTTATTAATGACAGTTACAACTTCCCCAGGAATTAGTTTAGCATTTTGGCTAAGCATAGGCACCTTCCATACCCTTTCTCCCAAGACTGACAGGACTGTCTCCCCCTTGCTCATTGAGGGAGGCCTAGCAGCCACAGAGGATGTGGCCAACCCTTGGTCCATAATGGCAGTATAGACAACACCAGCAGGATCTGGGGAAAAAGATAAGTTGCCTGAGGAGCCAGCTTTGGCAACAGGCGAGTTCCCCACTTGTGGATGAGGCAAGTTACTAGTCTGGTGTGGAGGCAAAGGCTGGTCATTTAACCTTTTCTTTTTGTGGCTAAAAAGAAGGACCAACCATGAGAACTGTAGTTTTGTCCATGATAAAGCTGAAAATGGTGCTTCTTTCCTAGGGAAACTAAGCAGCATAAAAATATAAAAAATATTTAAAACAAACTTTTCACAGTTAAAACACAGTAAAAGCACTCTAATACACTTTATCAGTCCCAAAATGTAATTTAAGCACAATTTCTCCACAGAAAAAAATGGTTTTAAAATTTTTAAAATAACTTTTAAACTGTTAGAAACAAAAAAGTGCTCATGCACAAAAGCAGAGTAAAGTCAAATGAGTGGCAGCAAAAATACATATTCCTAGCTTAAAAATAATTTCCTAAAGAGTAAAGTAAGTTTAAACAATAAAAATAATATGTGGAAGTTATCTTTCCCCCAAAAGGGAACTTATCTTCCCAACGATGGAACAGCACAAGCCAAACATTGATCTCCAAAAGCCCGAGGAGCTCTCTTTTCAGCATCAGGAAAGCTCTGAAGGACTTGACACCCAAGCCATTCTTTTAGCCAGCTCAGCCCTGCTGCCTAACAGTTTGAATGAGTTGAAGGTGTCTTGAAGCTTTGGAAGCTGTCTGGTTGTTATATCCTTAGTAGGATATAACCCATATAACTTAGGCTACTGCCACAGTGAGCCATATGATTTACATCCACAAGTCTTTGGGAAGTAGGGCCAATTAAAGTCTGCTGAAACTGTAAATAAAGGCTCTTCTTTTAGAGGAGAAATCTATGAAGTTTCACTGTGATTAAAGTCTAAAGTTCTTTGATAGGGTACAGGAATGTACTAGTTTCTCCACATCAAGAGCCATGCCTAGAAAACATATGCTCTCTCTCTTAGCAGAACTTGAACATAAATCATGCCTTCATGCATCTTGTGGCCTAGCTGTGGGACACTGGGTTGCAAGAAAGGCAGGTACAATAATAAAAGAAGATTGGAGTGCCAGACTGCTGTAAGGAAGCACTGGCAGTTCTTACACTTACAAGAAAGCCTTCAACAGTGCTGATTCAGAGTGGATTGTCTTGACGGAGTGCCATGATTCACTGTGAAAAAATCAGTATAGCTTTTTCCCAGAACGGTCATACAAATTTGCTTGCTTAAAGTCTTCAGATGGCAAGATTTTTCGGATATACATTTGAGCCATGAAACTGACATATGGTTTTGCAGCTGGCAGTGGTGGCTGGAGACTTCAAAAGAAGGGGTTTGCAGGAAGCAACTAAATGTTGGGGATAATTGGAATGGTATGGGGATCTATTACACAACGTCAATGGCCATTTCCTGTAGTCAAAACAGATGGAGGTCATATACTTTCATCTAGAGACTGCCTTAGTGTGTACCCACTCATTATAGCTACTTTACTGACTATATATGCCTTGGACATCTGACAGAAATTAACAAAACCTTCCTTAGCTGAAAAAGGATTTACCTAAATTAATTGAAGAGGTCTGTGATCAGTTACCACTGTTAACCAGCTCAAAATATTCACCTCTCTGTACTATTGCGAAGGCTACTTTTTAAGTCTGTAAGTAGCACAGTTTAATAACACAGAGTGGCTGGCATTAGCAATAACTCAATAGAGTAATAGTACTGCAATAAGACGGCAGCTAGGCCCACTGGTCTGGCATCCTCGTTAGTTCTGTCATCTTGCTTTATCAAAGTAAGCAATTGCTGTGTATCACTGAGTTTATTTCTTGAGCTGTTGAAACTCACTGTATTGGTTTAGAAATCAATACTACCTGAAAATCTGTTTTGTTAGCTCAAACACTAACAACGATTGTGGCAAAAGTTGAAATGAAGCATGCACAGTAGTCAACCATGCTAAGCAGTCTTTTCACTGTTGCGAGACCGGTTGGCTTGCCAACTTGGTGTACTGCAACAACTTTTGTTTGTCCTTTGAGATGCCAGGACCAGAGAAAATAAAAGCATAGCATTCAAAGCAATCCTTAATAAACCCACATCTCTGCTTGTTCAGAGTGAATTGTGAGTCACTAAAGCACATGAAAACAGTCTGCAAGGCGTTGTTATGTTGAGTCTGAATTTTGTCACAAATGGTGATATCACTGTTCAGGTTTTAAATCCTTGCAGAGTATTTGAGGTGGGCTGTGTTACATTTTTAAAGAATTAATCGGCTAAGATGATTCCAAACATCAGTCTCTTGTAATGAGTGACACCCAGGTAAGTAATGAAAGATGTGGTATAGCAAATGATGCTGTAACAGTGCAGCATCTTGTATCCAGTTTTGAAAACACCTTGCCTCAATTCAGATCAATAATTATGTCATCTACTATACTGCTGACATGTCTCTCTCTTTCACACTTTCTGTTGGTCTCTAATTATTCACATTGGTTTGGCACACATCATTGTAAACTCTGAGGTGGGCTGGACATTTTATCTTTGCAGATTACTATAGGTGACACCTATGGTGTATGACTTATAACTGGTTAGTGATATTAGCCTTTTCCAATGCTGTAAGTTCCTCCTCTACGTGGCTGGTAAGTATACAACAGTGTGAGATCTATGTGTGGGCAGACCTGGTAACCTTTCAGTTTACTTATGTCAGCATCAGGCAATCAGACATGGAGGAATGAAGCAGGCATGCTGGACAGCAAATGATAATTTTGATTAAGTCCTGTTGTACTCTTGTGCATTAGCTTAAAAGCAGATGGCGCAGTGGTGCAGCGGTAGTGTTGTCTCCTCACAGCAAGAAGTTCTCTGGTTCAATTCTTGGCTGGCATGCCTTCTGTGTAGAGTCTGCATGTCCTTCCTGTATTCATGTGGGTTTCCTCCAGGTGCTCTGGTTTCCTCCCACATTACAGAGATGTGTCTAGAGGATTTCTCCCCAGGCCATCACTGAAAATTAGCTTTGTCCCAAGTCAGACTTTCACAGTTAACTAAAAATAAAAAAAGCATCCTGGCTTATCAGTCCACCACAATCAACAAAGAATGATCCTGAGTGAGCTATAACCTTTCCAAAGAAAAGGCACCATGTAAAAGGAATAGAGAATTGTAAGTAAATAGTTTAGCTGATGTATGTTGAAATGCTGATATACTTGTACCATGACTCCTAAACTTATTTACTGACACCATTCCCTCTAAGATGTGTGAAAAGCAGCCATTTATGTCTGATGAAACTGCCATCCATACTGAACACATGCCAGCACACTTAAACCAAAGTAAGTTTTCATTCAAGTTTCCCCATTAGTCACTGATGTTAAATTTAATCACTCTTTTGCAAAATAAAAGCCACTAAATCTCTTATAGTTACAACTTGTTTTGTTTAATGAGTTACCTCTGTCACTCTTTAAAGTCCACATAATAGCCTTCCCAGATAAGTGAGAGGTCATTATACATAGAGTGTCATAGCATCCCAACCTGTAACTCTGCAGGATAAGTGAAGGCGTAAACTCTATGCATCTTCAAACTCAGCTTATTAATAACAGAATAGCAGGTTTGTAACTTCTTGTATTTCACCTTGACCTTAACTATCTTTTCTGCTGGAGTGTTATATAATAGGAGTTAGTGTAAATAAAGCTTTGCTAAACTATGTTTAACCATAAGCATTCTTATGCCAGGATATTTTGTGAGTAAGGGTACTCATAAATGTTACTATAAGAGGAACTCTTGGAACAATGCCTCTTTTTCAGATCTGCCAGACAAAAGTAAACCATTCTAGTGAAATTAATTCTCAACATCTTTCCCTAGCTTTGGTATATGTGACATGTTTTTCTTTTAAGTTAATGGATCAGTTAAATCCAGGAATATTACAATAACACACTATAGCTGCTGTTTTTTTTTTCTCTTATTCTTTTAACAAGCTAGCTATGACATTTATTAATGTATTTATTCATTCATTCATGTATTTGTATTTGTTAACCAGGGTAGATCACTAATTCAAATAGACCATCTTCTGGCTCACCCTGTGGAAAACAGATAAAAATTAACTGAAACCAAAAACCTGAAAATATAGCACATACAGAGTCAAACATCATTATGCATTAGCAAAAAAAGAAAGGTGCTTAGAAAACTGAGATATGTTAGAAGAAACAACATAAACATATCAGTTAAATAAAGCATGTGAATATTGAGGTAGCATGGAAGTAGCCAAATTTCGGTATAAAACACACATGTACAATATATCACACAGGTTTGTAAAAGTCTCTAGATGCAGTTTCTTTCAGTGATAGTGCAGCAGTTGATGCTGAGGGTGTTGACGAAGGTGGAGAGTGGGAGGATCAGCGATTTAATGGAAAGGGGTGGGCATGGAGGATTAGATGTCTGGGGTGAGATGGGTGTAGCTGGTAAAGTGCCAATCCCAAGGCTTTGAATAAAAATAGATGATACAGTTACAGGACATTTCTGTGAGTAACCCATTTAGGTACACTTGCAGTGTATTTGCTTGAATAAGCAGTTTTTTAAAGTTGAGTGTTTTTAGGGAGAGGATGGAAATAATTTATTTTGAGATCATGGCTCCCCAAATATTTGGGCTGAGGACTGAGAAGCCAAAATTGGTTTGTAGTGCTTCTACTGATCTCCATCCCATATTCTTTTTCGTTAATATATCTACGTAATACATTCTGCTTCATATCTAAAACTGAATGCCGTTATAATCCTACATCTATCCAGAACTGCTGATACTATTTTATTTTAGTACACTCACCTGTCTTCATCCCATATGCTTTACTCTAACATACCTCCATCTTTTGTTTGTCTCATAGCTATAAATTGAACACCGTTTTACACCTGCACCTATCCAGAACTGCTATGTTTTCTGTTGTACCCTTGACTATATTCATACTGCATTTTTTACTTTAATATACCATGCAGTTACATCTTTCCAGTACCCATACCTGTACTGACCACCTTAACACTCCTACACCTGTCTGGAGCCACTGAGAGTATTTATTACCAGCAAACTCACTGTCCTCTCTCTGTATGTTTTATTTTATTAAATGTCTATATTTCATTTAACTCTGTATTTATAAACCGACCATATTTATATCACATGTTTGAAAATGCTGGCAGTATTTCATACTAGTACACTTAACTGTCTTTGCCACATGTGTTCTACATTAATATATCACCTCACATATTAAGTTTTGTTCCATATTTTTTAATTGACAACATTTATATCACTACACATATATGGAACTGCTGATAGTATTTACTACCAGCACACATCATGTTTTTCATCTTGTATGCTTTATGCTTTCCTTTAATATATTTCTACATCATGTTTTGAGACATTTTATAAATTGGCATATGTATATCACAACACATATCTGAGCTGCTAACAGTATTTCTTTCTGCTGCACTTAACTATGATAACAGCAAGACTACTGCCAGTATTTATTAGGACAGCACCTAAAACCATCTTAGTTATTGCTAATGCATTCCTGTTTCACTCTAAAGTATACAATGCAAAGCAGATAAAAACAATACATAAGCCGCTAGACCAAGTAAGGGGAGGTGAGGGGGAAGGTGAAGGGACACATTACCAAAGATGGACATGCATATTCAGTTTTAATGTTATGGTAAGCACCTAACTTTCACATATAGTGTGAGGAAGTCCATCTTTAGTATCAATAACAAAGAGTGCCACACTAATCTTCTTGGGTGGCCACTCTCATGGGAACAATATGGCCCCAAAGGAGTTCATGACCTGGATATCACATACAACTTATTAAGTGTCTAGTGAAAGTACTCGCCATGAGCTAAATAAGAATATTGTAATAATAATAATAATAATAATAATAATAATCAAACAGGGTCAATTTTGCTGAAGCTGAAGACCCAAACAGAGACATGAATAGTTTCTCCAATATAAAATAAAGATGCCAGACATGAGATCCTTAAATGGTGGTAGTAAGAGCAATGAACCTTTCAAAAAGGCCTTTCAAATCTTTAGAAAGGCAACTTAAGAAATTTGGTCTGTGGTGAAAGTTAGAAAGATGGAGTAAATGGACTTTGTTAGAGGAATAACCTGAGTCCTGAGTTAAAGTTAGGGCCAATATACTCAAAAACAGAAGGTATTAGAGCAAGAAAGGGTCAAGGCCTTTTGAAGGAGCCTACATGGAAAAGTGAGTCCTCTTATTCTTGAAGGTTTCTCAAGTATTAGATGTCAGGGAAGACATAATAATCTAAACTACCTCAGATGGAAAAGCAGGGTTAATGGTCATCAGTGGGAGTCATGAAGCTATGTGGTTAGAGGTAGGGAGTGCAGTTCCTGGTGGATTTTCATGATGGATGGGGTTATAGAGTTTTGAACAAATAGTATGATGTTTCTCCCAACCTATAAACCATAAGCAGGAAAAAAATACTAGTTGAGGGCAAAATATGGTTTAAAGAATGAGTTTGGACTTGTCTAGTTTGCTCACTGAATGATTTCCTCCATCAGGAAAATGGGATGAAAGTGTAGAGGAGTCCAGAGGTCTATTTCTGGATAAAAACAGACCAGAACAGGTGGAAGAAAATGGAAGTTCGACCATTGGAGCTGGATGAGGACGTGAAGAGGTCAAAATAAGGTTTTCTCCAATGACTGAGTCAAGTAACAAGAGAGATGACTTCTCCCAGAATGTTGTTGGCTACATGAAAGTAACTGGATGACATATCCCATCCTAAAACCATTAAAGCTTCTCAATAGAGGGGATACAAATGAGTTTCTCCTTGATTGCTGATGTTCCATATCTTTGCTATTTTTTGGAGTGAACCATTAATGCATCTGAGGTAGGAAGTGCTGAAATGCAAGGAGTTTAAGCAAGACTGCCTTTATCTCCAGAATACTGAAGTGAAGACTGACCTGTAAGACACCTTAGATAGTTTGCCTTTGATAATGCTCCTTCGCCCGCCTTAGGGCAGAAATGTTCAATGAAGCTCCACAAGTGGAGTAGAAATTTTGAATGCATTGCCTCATAGATTGAGTAGATGCATAAAACACAGAAACTCTGATAACATTAACTAGTTGAGACTTGGGTCAGATATTGAAGATAAGTGAACTTGAAAAGTTTACTGTTATAAGATTCTCATGTGGTATCTGGCAAATGGCTTCATGGGAATTATCACTGCCATTAAGACCAAGGTTCAACTACAGAGGTGGGCAGTGGCTGTTTGCACATCTGTGAACTGGTAAACTTTATGTTGGAGAGGTTGCATCCTGCCCAGTGAGAGACAGGCACTGCACCTGGTCATGTCTAGACTGCAGTGTATCAAGGTGAACAGCTGGGAGAGTTCCAACAGCATATGCAAGATTCTCTGTTTTTCCAGATGGGAATAGGTGGCTCAGAGAATTCTGAGCTGAGATAATGTTGATTAAGTAGGCAGCAGCTTGGAGCCAGTCATTCATGTAGGAGGAAATGTTGTTCCCTTGCATCTGGCTTGCTATTACAGCAGGCATGGACCTGATGAATACCTTGGGGACTGTGGTCAGAAGAAATGGAAGAGTTCTGAGTTGATTATAAGTGACACTCCTGTGCAAAAACAAAAATGTTTCCTTGGTTCCATTGCTGTCTTTACATGGAGGTATGGATCCTGATGGTCAATAGAACACATCCATTCTCCTTCTAACATCCATGAAATGATAGACTGAACTTTGACAACCTGAAAGTTTTCTTGATGTATAAAGCTGTTTAGGCTGCTTAAGTCTACAATGGGCCTGAGACCCATTGCCTTCTTTGGAATTAAAAGAATTCAGAGTAATAGCCTAATCCTATCCAGTCTGTTGGTATCTCTTACATACCTGTTTTTGCTAGAAAGTTGTAGATCTCTCCTCTTGCTTCAATTTGTTGGTGGGGCTGAATGCTAAGCAAGGATAATGATTTAGGATGAGAGGTGTGTATAGGGTTGCCAGCTTTTCATGTAAAAAATTCTGGACATGTACATGAAAGCAAAATGCGGTACCCCGCACACATGCGCCCCCCCCCATGCATGCGGTACCCCCCCCCCCCTCCCACACACACACACACACACACACACACGTAGCCATTCCGGTGTCCCATTACTTGACTATCTTTCCATTTCTCCCCAGTTGCCATAAATACTGTTCAAAACTGTGTGTGCATACTGTATTCGGCTTTACTTCTACAAAGATTACAGATACTTGGATTTAATGTAAAACTTTTATTTCGAATTTTACAGCACAAACACTAATAGCCATTTGCTAAACAAGCAATACAGTCTCTCATAAACAGACATAGCTTTAATACTTCTTTGCCTTTAAAACTCACATTCACTGAAAGAGCATTGAAACCTACATTCAAAGAAAATGCATCTGGCCAGTGGTGGATTAAGTTTACCTTTGGGTTTTTTTCAAATCATAGACCCCTTGCACACATTTTTAAAGCCAAGCAAAAGTTCTTTGATTCACCTTCCTGATTGTATTAAATTTTAATACATAATAACAGCTAGCAGACATGAATTACCAGTCATCACAACTTTAAGACTGGTACGCTCATGCTCATATAGAATCTCTAATGAAACAAAACTGGCATATTACTGATATACTTAAATAGCATATATTGCCAGGCTGTGGCAACACAATCCTCTAAAATGTTGGATATGTTAACCGTATGAAAGTGGCCATATGTTAGTTCCCTTAAACCATTTCACACTAAAAATCCAGAGAGTTCTAATAGGGTACTTGAGTACAAAACACCCACATACATACTGTCCCAGATGACTATGCATGCCCATTTAGAGAGGGTACATCATCAGATGAGATGTGACAGTGAAGTCTTCACATAAACAAGATAGCCATATTGCTCTTTGACAGACACTGCTGCTCAACAAGCCTCATCAGTAATCAGGCAGAGGTAATGCTATAGGTGCTCCTTTCATATACTAACTACCTCTCAAAAAATGGTAGATACTTTTCTGTACACTTCTTATTTCTCATTGATGTTGTGTCTTTTGGCTTTTCCCAGTTAGGGGTCGCCACAGTGGAACTCCGGTCTGCTAATGATTGTCAGTAGATTTTTTTTTTTTTTTTTTTTTACATGCCGAGTTGCCAGCTCTGATGCACAACCTTCAACGAAGGTACACCCATTTACGCATGTCCCCACACAGAAGATGCTTTAGCTGAGAATTGAACGGGACAATGTCATACTGTGAGGCGACAACGCTACCGCAGCACCACCATCACATATTGATTTCTTATTGATAAGCGAATGAAAAACATATGGCTAACGTTCAACTTGCAGCTTTTAGACACACACACAAACACATTGCCCTCAACAAGCCTTATTATTTTTGACAGTGATGATGTGATGACAGTAACAGCACCACTTGTTAGACTGTGTGTTAAATTTATAGTTGTAAACGTTTTGCCAGTAAGCATTGAAACAAAACACATGAACCAATAATGACAAAACTGCCCAATTCAGAACATTTTAGCCATAAATGGCCACTCATACTTATGTCATTAAAATCCACCAATATCAGTCAATATGCACAATCTCTGCAGAGTGCAGAAGTAAAACATAATCTAAATTCCACATTAAAGAGCTATGCAACTAATGAAAAGTTGCTGCTAGCAAACAATTTTATATTTCAGTGTTTCCTCTACAAATCAATGCATGCTGACCTTGAAGAATTGATTGCCTATGTTACGTTAAAAAATGGTAAGCTGCCGGTAATATTGCAATAGGAAATGGATCATGGATGGCAAACTGAAAACAGGTTCATAGTTACTACTAGGCATCATAGGAGGACATACTCTCAGGACTGCAGCATCAACACAGTATGAGCTGAGGGAAAAAAAAAACGGAACTTACATGTGCCGCAGTGTTGGATTAGAGAAAACTCAGAGCAAACACCAGCCGGACTCGTGCTTTGCCTGGGGCTTTTCAGCATACAGTCCGTCTTCTTTATAATTCAAATTCTGTGCACACGGAAGACAGTGAGTAGACAGACGTAAACAGTCACAAAGACACTGTTTTCGTCATCTGCACCCGGATGCAAAGGGCGTTCTTAAAGAAGAACGCACCTAAAAAAAAATGTAATTTTTTAAAACTAAATGAAAATGTGCACAGTGCACCATTTTATCCAGACAACACAGGCATTTTCTATTCTTCCGGGCAGTGTCCCTTAATTCTGGACAGTCCGGAAGAATTCTGGACGGTTGGCAACCCTAGGTGTGTAATGGGATTATATACATTCTAGATATCATTATCCACCAGTTTATGCTGATATCCATGCAAGAAGGTAAAGGGACAGATGGCACTTGGCTGCCTCCAGAATAGGACAGTCAGGTATGGCTTAAGAGATGTTACTGCTGACCACCCAATGGTGGACATTGGCATTTCCAGAAACTGGCCTATAAATGAGGCTTTTTTTCAAATTTGCTGTTTTCCTGTTGATTGTGTCTGAACTGCTTTTGACATGGATTCATCTGCATCCCTGAAAAGAAGCATTGCAAAGGTCAAAATTTCCCAGTAGCAGAAAAGATTTTGTCATCTGTTTTTCATATTTTCTGGATGTGTTTTTGCTTCAGAGCTAAAAATGCAGGTGTCCTAAAAGGATAAGTTCAGAAGTATCATCCTTGTATTCTCTGTAAACCTGTGAACCCGAGCCTTATGTACAGGTGTATTAGTGATACTAGGCGCTCAGGCTGAACCTGCATTGGAGATGTATGCCACTGTCATCATGAAGTTTGATATCGATGTAACAGTGGCTAACTGGGACAGTAATTTTTGCTTGTGGGATCCATAAAGCAACCATTCTGGTGATGGGTGCATTTCATTGATAAGGCCTTACTAGAAATTAGTCATACAGGAGCAGGCAGTTTATGGCTCTCAAAGAAAAATCACATACCCCAGGTTTGGAGAGTGACCTAATGGTTAAGGTGTTTGCCTTACAAGCACAAGGTGCAGGGTTTAAGTCTCACAAGGGATAATTGGCTAGGCTTAAAATGACTCGCAAGAGCAGTTAGCTTAATACTAACCTATGAACATTACAATGCATAAACATGCTTTCCAAGGCCAGTCCACAGGAGCAAACCACTGATTTCTGAGGCATCATAGAATTTAAAAACTACTGTTGTAATAACAACATCTATCTTTCCAAATAGAATTTCATGTCTTTAGGGGGCTAGAGAATCCTTTATGGTTTCATTAGGACAGGAACCAAAATGTTGGGGCTCTCCTATGCTGAATTGATGGCCACCCTTTATATGAAACTCACTACAACATTTAATTTTCAAAACAAAACTCTTTAAGCATGAAACCCATCACTACCTTGTAGATAAACTGCTATCTTGAATGCATAAGTCATAAAGTATGTGTTCTTTTTGGGAAGAAAATTAACCAACAACTTTGTTTCAATAGCTCCAGATTTAGTAGATTGTGAGTTTATAGTTCCATCTAAATAAAAATGGGTTTTAGATGAGCATTACCAGTTACATTCATTGCTGGTGAATAATCTCATACCTTTACAACCATTTGACCCATCAATTGCCCTATGAATTTGGATAAGCATCTGTATCAGAAGTGCTACTTGGTGTAGAATCCATTGATTCAAACTTATTATTATCACCACTTCAGTGTCCGCTCTATTTCTGAGAATAACACATTACTATGGCATTGGTGGCTGAGTTGCAAGATCTTTACCTCACAGGTCCAAGATTCGGTCCCAATCTCTTGGGGATTCCTGTTTGGGTATTTAATGTCTGACCTATGTCTATGCTGATTTCCTCTGGGTAACCCCAGTTTTCTTTTAACTCCCAAAACCATACTGGTTGGTTGACTATGCTAAACTGTCCATGTATTTGACACATTTCCTCTTGACCTTAAGGACCAGATCATGACTGAAAAGCGTCCAACAATGACAATGTTCATTTCCCTGGTTATCATATAAATAAAGTAAATAAATCCATGAATCACAAACTGTTGTCTAGTGACACTAAGACTGAGATTCAAAGAAATTGGTGGAGTGGCACACCTTGCACTTCACTGATGTGCCAATTTGTGTTGTTGCACCTGTTTGCCCTTCATAGCTCTGCTTATTCCCACAGGGGCAAAGCATCATTACTAGGGAATTTGCATAAATAAGAATTGCTCAGCTGAGCAGTTGTGCACTGATCAGTGGGAAATCTAATAGTCAGATCCTGCAAACAACACATACAGGCACAGACCCCTCTAGCAGCAAAAGACAATGACAGGATCACACAGATGCACTTACATAAAAGCACACTCACACACGAGCATGCATGCACACACTCATGTAGACAGACAGACACACACACACACACACACGCGCGTGCGCGCGCACACACACAAAACACTGGGTAAATGCCTATCTGTATTTTTGATAGATTGAGTATTGTCGAAGGAGATTACATAAGCCTCAGTATAGTGACATCTGTCTAATAAGCTGTTAAACTGGGGGAGAAGGGGATTCATTTCAAGAACTACAGCAGTGACATACTAGAACAAGAAATCTGGGCAAAGCCATAAATAAAAGAAGGACAAAGGCCCAAAAACAGGAACAATTTTTAAATATTGCTCTTACAAACTTAGAACGTTGATAGAATAACAGGTTTTGCATTAGCATGAATTTTCTGAAGGTTATGAAGTCTGAAACTCAAATGTATGTCATTATTTTCTAACTTCAGTCTTTATTTGCCACTAATTTTCCAGAAAACCACAATGTTATGAAAAATGGATAAAAAATATGAGGCAAAAATCTGGACATTCTGCAAAAATCTGTACAGTTGAGAGATATGAGCAGTGATCATCAGGGAGTTTACATGCACACACACAGAGGTCATGTCAGGAAGTGGTTATCCACACACACACACACACACACACACACACACACACACACACACACACACATGTATAAATGAACTCACATTTAGCATGCATACACAGTCACTCACAGACCCACTAATACATTGCCCCTGTACTCTCACATACCCAGAAAAACACCCACACTCTGCCATATGCTCATTTAGTACTATTTACCCAGATTGCAAAGATGTCCCTCTTTCCCATGCAGAGATTGCCTCTACTGAAATCCATAAGTGCACATCAGTACCTACCACTGCAAACTTACTCATTTTCTGCACTGCTTGTTAGGGTAAGTTACACAGTATGGAGTGCAGGACGTTTGTACGATGCAGTGCACTGGACTACTTATGCAGCCTCATTAGCATAGACCCAGCTTCTGGCAACTGCATTTAAATATGGTGGTCTACCATCACACCATCCCCTGCTAACATATTCCTCTTCTCTTATCCCCTCTCACTTCCTTACTTCTCACATGTCTTCATAACCTATATGTATTTCATGTACTCTGTGCTATACATACATACCTTGTAAATATCCTTGAATTTTTTATTTGTACTCAGTGTGCTTGTTTACTTTGTATGCTTTGATGATCTGTAGGTTTTACAATTACTCTTGTATCAATAACTGTGTTAAATTAGTATTTTTCTCTGGCCCCATCTGAAAAATAGGCTCTGCTCATTAGGGCTAACTCCATCAGCAAAATGTAAATAAATAAACAAATTGTCTATGAATTTCAGCGTAACTGTCACACACAGTAAATCTGTATTACACTAACATGTATAATAACTGGAAGAAGAGGCAAACCAGAGACTGAATGCCAAACATCAACACTGTCTGCATCAAATGAGTATTCATGCAGTGCACACTTCACTATCTGTATTCTCGTGTAAGAACTTGAATAAAGTGCATGAATCTTCTAACCCTTTGTCATTGGGTGATAAGTAATCAATAATCCCGTAATCAGGATGGTAGTACTGCTAGATGCCGGACCCTTTAATGGAATACTGAGCAGCTGATACTGTAAGCAGACGGTTGACTTAAAGAACCACTATAGGTTTTCAATGCATCACTTACTAATATTAATGTACTTTGAAAGTAGGTGTGTTACAGCAGTCTAATGTGACATAAATGCATGTACTAAAACACATTACATTATAAATTTGGTAATTAATACTAAATAGTTCTATGTTTTGTTTCATTCTCATAGCAGGACTCTGGTTATTCATTCCATCAATTCACCTGCCTGGGGCAGTTTTTACAGCATTTAATTTCTTGTCCACATTTAGTGATGACTGTTGAGTTTTATATATATAAATATATATATATATATATATATATATATATATATATATATATATATGGGTCTAGGACACATGCTCGACTAGCATATGTCCGAATCACAAAACATCAAACACACATAAACTAAAGCGCTTAACATTCATGTATGTGTAGTTCAAAAAAAAAAATTTACGTTTCTGCAGGGGGAATTTGCCCCCCCCCCTCTGCACCCCCCCCCTACTTTATTATTCTCACTCCGAGATTGCACTACAGTGGGGAAAAGGGAATTTTCCATTACCCGCACTGTAGTCCGATTTGCAAAACAGGCACACACACATGGAAGCACAGGCACTGGTAGATGTTAGGTGCTTTTGTGTATGTGTGTTCGATGTTTTGTGATTCGGACATATGCTAGTCGAGCATGTGTCCGGATCCCATATATATATATATATATATATATATATATATATATATATATATATATATAGATATACTCCATTACTTTTGTTGCTATACCTGCACTGTTTCAAACATTATGAGCATGCCTTTGGAAGATGTGGATAGGTTTACATATATCAAGAAAGTTGTAATGTTGTTATAGTAAAAGTGAAGGATTATATATATTTCACACCTCCTTCTGTAAAGTCTTTAGACTTAAAACTGTTCACAGAATAGGAATTATCAATCACTCCAGCATTCATTTACAAGACTGCACACCAGTAAGTACTCCAGTAACACATAAAAATAGATGTTACATCATAATTACATCTGCCTGAAACATCATTCACATTGGCTCTAAAGAAATTTAGTATTTAAACCCAACTAGTTGTAAAAGCACTGATAACCTTTGTTGATAAATTAGATCTTACATTTGTGATAAGGCTGAGAAGAAAAAAATTCTCGTTTTGCAAAGTAAGATCAAATAATATGAGATGTGGTAGGGACAACGAATTCTTGTTTTCCTTTGTTCTGCAACAAAGAAATAGAAACGCCTATTATGAACTCTCCTTTTTTTGCCCACAACAGTCTTATTATGCAAGAATATGTTTTTGTAAGATCGCACAACTGATCACTGCATTGATGTTATCTGTCTCTGCTTCATGATTTCTCTGCCTTCACTTCCTGTTTTCAGTTCCCCTTTTCTTTTGCAAAGCCATGTATATGAAATACACATGCTATTTTATATAACATACTAAACAAAATCATGCTAAGGTATGGGAAAAGGCAGCAATCTTTTACATACAAGTATATAAATGTAATAAAACAAAACCACAGCGTGTACGTGTATCCTCTGAAGAAAACTTGTCACCAAAACAAAAAGGCACACGAGGTCATCACACAGCAGCAACCTCCTTGTAGTATAAACCAAGATGCATAAAACTGCAGAGACGGTAAATAGCACTTTATTATAATAATAAACGATTGGTCAAGCGCTTTCATCCCTGTAAATGTGGAACTTCTTCAGAACAATTAAAAACAACTGTAAAGGCTTTGAATACTTCTAAAAAGCTCGATTTACGGACTGTGGAGTTTTATACATCTTGGTTCCTACTACAAGGAAGTATATAAATGTGACAGAACTATTAATACATTACTGAATTATTTAGTAGAGTAATGACGCGGTAATATTAAAGCAGGCACGGCTGACAAATATAGTTTAAAATGATAGCTGTTACACCACTGTGAGACAGCAATTGAGGCAAATTCTGAAATAAAGATAAGAAGACTTTTAGGTTTAAGAAAGTTGCTTCATTTTTGCGTGACACAACGTTTGAACAAACACAATAGAGAGTGCATTGCAAATGTTTACCAAAGTTTTTATTTCCCGAGACAGGGAGACAAGTATACTCACTTCTAGGCGGTTTACGTTGTCAATGAATCTGACTATAAATCCTTCTTAAGTGTGGATAAAAGTGATGGTATAATTCTGGTTCTGAGTGTCTGCAACACCTGTATCAGTAGAAAGAACCTTAGACCTGCTTTTCTGTGTCATACTTTTCTATGTTCTCTTTTGTCCATTTGCTCCCAGATGTGACAAGTCCCTAAGCTGCAGGACCTACTTATACATTATTTGTTTACCCATATAAACCTTTTCAAGGGGCTGAGCATGATGGACTGGGATAGGTTGGAGGCGTGACTTTATTTCTTTGCTTCTTGGTTATTAGTCTTCATATACAGATTATTACACGTTTCAGTTCACTTACTCATTTTAGGATAGAACATTTTTGTCATAAGAGTGTTTCAAAGGGCTTTCTAGACAATTCATAGACTAGCTTGGATATTTTCCTCCACTACTCCCCATTTTCATGTTTACATGACTCTGCTGGAACTTGGAAGCATGTTTTCTTTGAGTGTCCTAAAATTATCCCCTTCAGGAAAGACACTGAAATCCCCTGGCAAAATGTTTCAAGAGTTCTCTGGCAGTTAGTGCAGAAGACTAAGGCTATGAGCTACTAACAAGCTATTTTCTGTAATCCAGGGTTTGATTCTGTCAACCTCTTATTGCTTACTTAGTGATTGTGCTCCTGGGTTGACTGAAAAAAATGCAATATCCATCAGCTGGGGAAACTACTCATGCACCAATACACTGGCCAATGCTTCCTGGAATTCATCAATTCCAATGCCCTGGACCAGCTCATTCTTACCCCCACTAGAGGAAGCAACATCCTTGACCTGGTTATTACTAACATGGGCAACTGTTGCTTTACACTAATAGTCAATTCCTCCCTGGTCAGATCCGACCACAAACTAATCACCATGGAAATCCACATCTCACCCACACCCCAGCAAAGGTAACCACCATGTAAAACTTTTCCAAAGTTGACTTTGGGCTCTTAAAAACAAAGGTGGCTAACTCCATGGCACCCATGACAATAGAAAATAGATGCATGACTGCCAAATCAGATACCAATGCACTGTACAAACATGTACATAAATGCATAGAACTAGCCATACCTAACAGAACCAAAACCCTCTCCTCCAAAAAAGGAACCCAATCTGGTGGTCCCCTGCCATTGATAAACTCTACAACAGAAGGAAGAAACTGTTGCATAAAAAGGTGAAGTCCCAAGACTGAAAAAACTCCCTTATTAGCCTCAATAAAAAGTTGAGATCCCTCATCAAACCTCTAAAGTCAGCTATGAAGGCAGAATTGCAGCAGACACTAAAAACAACCACAAAGCCTTCTATAGTTATATCAAGAATCTCCACATCAATAACCAGGTTTGCTCTGAGTTACTGCACAATGGTACCTCCTATACTGAGCCAACAGATATCGCCAACATACTGACCAACAGATTCAGTGCCAACTTTACACCACCCCCAAAGGACCACAATACCTGAGGAATGCCCGCCACCCACCATTTCATAAACTACAAAGTGAATGGGCACCACATCTGTGTGCCCTATTCAATCACAGCCTCACCTCAGGCTTTGTCCCTACCAAATGGTGCACTGCTACAGTCATCCCTCTCCATAAAGGGGGAGTGACTACAGACCCTGGGAATTATCATCCCATTAGCCTGATGAGTCTGATATGTAAGGCTATGGAGCGCATCATCATGGACTTAATTAACAAGGATATAGGGAATCTCCAAACTCTAGATCCCAGGCAATTTGGTTTTGTGACAGGTTGGTCATGCCTGCTCAACCTGGTTGACTTCTTTGAGTCAGTCACCAGAGGTGTGGATGAGGGCAAGGCAAGTCATACAGCCTACCTCGATCTGGCCAAGGCCTTTAATACCATTCCCCATTCAGGAATTATTGATAAACTCACCAAACTAGGCATCAGCCCCTATATCACTAGGTGGGTTGCAAACTGGCTCATAGAACCCATAGTGTGAATGTAGCAGACTTCAAGTCAGACTGCTGACCAGTCATGAGTGGATTCCCACAGAGATCAGTCCTGGGTCCTCTCCTGTTTGGCATCTACTTCTCAGAAGTCCAGGCCAACATGGAAGGACTCTGGCTGACCAAGCTCTCAGACAACTGCAAGCTGGGAGCCATTATTAACTCCCCAAGTGACGTAGACATCCTACAGAAAGGCCTTAGTGAGACCAATAACTGGTGTCAATACTATGACCTTAAGTTTAATGCCAAAAAATATGTCGTCATCCCCTTTGGGAAAAACTCAGTTCCCACTAATCACTACATCGATGGGAGCCCACTGAACACTGAAGGTGTTATAAGAGATCTGGGGAAACAGATTGACATCAACCTCTTCTTCAACCACCACATTGCCACTGTGGTCAGAAAGTCCTTCTATGTGGCACATCTCATTATCAAGGGTTTTGCATCCAGGAAGAAAGAGGTCATCATCTCGCTCTACTCTTCCCTCATTAGGCCTATCATCGAGTATAATGCCTCATTTGGCATGTACCTCACTAAACACATGGAACAGCTGGAAAGGCCACAAAAGTACCTCATGAGGAGGATCCTAGACCTTAAACACATATCCTGCATGGACAGACTCAAAGAACTCCAGCTATTCTCTGTCTCATATCGTCTACTTAGAGGCGATCTCTGCTTGACTTACAAAGCCATGTCTGACCCAGCTCTGTTAGAAGTGTTACATCTAAAGAAATCCCAATCCTACTGCACCACATGCTCCAAAGACCTCAACCTCATTACCACAATCAACAGAACATGCTGGAGGAGCATGTTCATAACTCGGAGACTGCCCATGCTCTGGAATAGACTTCCCATACATGTCAAGCAGAGCACCTTACTGGCCCTCTTCAAGAGAAATCTTGATGAGTGGATGGGATATAGAAAGTTCACCCTGGGGATCACTCCAGTGGCTCTACTTAATAGAGGCACTGGGAACTAATGTTTGGTGGCACAATGCCAGGGCACTTCTATGGGCTAGGCTTGTAAAGGCTCCAAGGCCATTAACCTAGGTGACACCTATGAACCTACGGGTCTACTTCATTTACCCTAACTTCCAAATGACTGACACCCATTTGCCCGAGACCAAATGACTGACATTTCACTTGGCTGACACTTCATTTGACTGACATTTCACTTGACTGACAAGTATTATTGGCAAGTAAATGGAATATGTCCCCTTCCCCACTGTAGTGCGACCCTGAAGTTAGAATATATAGTTAGGGGGTGTGGGGGGGCACAGCACACCACAATGGGGGGTGTGGGGGGTGAAGCCCCCCACTTAATTTCATATTATATTGTTTGATTTTGCTTTCTTATTGCTTAGTAAAACAAAAGTAAGTGGGGAGCTTCACCCTCCACACACCCCCACACCCCCCCTAACTATATATTTTAACTCCAGGGTCACACTATGGTGGGGAAGGGGACATATTCCATTTACTTGCCAATAATACTTGTCAGTCAAATGAAGTGTCAGTCAAATGAAGTGATGGTCAAATTAAATTTCAGTCAAATGGGGTTGGGCAAACGGGTGTCAGTCAGTTGGAAGTTAGGGAAAATGAAGTAGACCCGAACCTACACACATATGAACCTATGAACTTCTGTGTATGTATCATTGTTCTGCCTTGGTTAACAAATAGAAATAAATAAATAAATAAATACATTCAGTTGTACTTATCTAAACCCAATGTTTTTACAGGCTTGGACACAGGTATCTTGATAGGACTGATGGATAAGATATGCACTTATTACTGTAACTCATAAGCATGTAACACACCACTGGACATCTATGCATGAAACATTAATTGAAGTGCTGGTTTAAAATGAGACAGATCTACCTTACTGAACTTAGAAGATAACTCAAAAGACAGACACGGTTCACCATAACAACCATGGACCACAGTCACAGGTAGCATAGACAAGCTGTATGTTTCCCCAACATCATTTGTTACCTTTCTTGACTGCTGCACTGCTCCACATGTGCTGAACATTAGATTTCACATTATCAGATGAATATGTTCCTTACCCTAACTGATCCTTACACATGACAAACTCTCCTGGCTGCATCTCCACTATCCCACACCTTCACTCCTTTGTTGTCTAGCCTGATTGCATTAAATTGATGTTCTTCTTTCGGCTTTTCAAGGTTAGGGGTCACCACAGCTGAACTCCAGTCCACTAATGATTGGCAGTAGATTTTTACGGTGTGGAGGTGCCAGCTCGACGCCCAACCTTCACCGAAGGCATGCCCATTTGATTGCAATTAAATTGATAATAACCACTAATTAAGCTCTGGTGTAAACGGCTCATCTTACAATATATACACTTAAATGTTATTTGTTGCTTAAATACCATATACTAGATATAAAGTTTAGCTGATATTAATATTGTATGATAATGCTAATATTTAATGTATATCTCTATTACTAAGGTCTCTTTTTAAAGAATACAAATTATTTGTATAGACTTTAAAGACAGTATTTAATGTATATAGGTAGATTTTTTATGTTTATTATATTTATTTGTTACACACTTTTTATATACTTTTTTATATATTAGTTACATTTTTATTTATCAGTAAGATCCACTTTGTACTTTTGTTTAGACAAGAACATTTTTTAGAATAGAATGATATGTTGTTTCTTTCAGAATCGAACACATGATTGATTTAAGGTTATTTAAGGGAGTGAAACATTTTCTGATTTTATTCTAAAGAAGTCTAATGTTTATTTTGGATGAAAGCACTTTTAATGGAGTTTATGGTATTTGGAAAATCACTAAATTTATAATAAAGGGCAAATGTTTGCAGCTGTGGCCTCTGATATTGCCAGGCATCATTGCAAGTGGTTTGGCTGCAAGTGGTTTGGTTTCCAGTAGTGGAAGTCTTACTTAAAGATATGACATCTGCAGAAGTTCCATTAAAAGTATACAGGCCCTCTGTGATGTTCCATATGTCATAGTTCTTATGGACTATACTATATATTCCCCCATTCTTCTTAGCAGGGGCACCAGACAAGGTTGCTCTCCATTCCCATTCTATTCTTACTAGTTAAAGAACCCTTTTCCTTGTCAGTTCAAAGTAATAACAACCTTCATGGATGAAAACTGATGGGGCATGAGACCCACATTTTTCTTTTTCCTGATGAATGTATTCTATTTAATGAATGGCTGGAAGAGGACCTGAATATCATGCTGAACATACTAGAACAATCAGGCATCTGGTATTAAGATTAGTATGCCCAAAGCAGAGATGTTTCAGCTACTAATAATGCACTGCATCTGAGGAACAACAACTGGTCTCCTCCACTTGGGTAGTGCAGCTCTCCCCAAAATACTTCAGCCTGACCCTGAGTAGAGAGATATCGCTAAACCTCAAATCCCAGTATGACAAGCTCTTCCTCTTGGTTCACTCCCTTAGAAGATTTACGCTATCTTGGTGGGGAAAAATCTTAGACTTTAATATGGCCGTCTGCCCCAAATTGCATTATATCTTTAGACATATGTTGATCTCACCACAAAAATAGAAAAAAAAACACAATCCAATTTATCTGGAATTGTAAGATGTCTTTATTTCCAAAGCATACCCTCTTTCTACCTAGAAGGTTAGGTGGAACAGGCCTTATTAATTTGGAAAGATTAGCAGACACCAGTATATTCCACATATTTCTCTTAATCCCACAATCAGACCTCCCCTCTCTGTGAGCAAACCTTATAGCAAACCTGTTGAATAGCAAATATTCTCTTACCTGAGAAGTAGGGTAGTGGATGTGTAACGTATGTCAGTATAGCTAGCTGGAGTTTTGTAAAGAATTATATGTCATTTGTTTATCAAACTGATTTGTACAGGTGTCTTTTATAAAGCTGCTTGTGTTAAAAAATGTACCAAAAGTAGGTTCTGCTGGACCAAAAAGAAATACACCTGCATGTCAGAGTGTATTGTAACTGTTGAAATTAATTTATTTTAATAGAGAATACTGGAAGAGAAGAGGTTAATCTCAGTCCAGCTAACTTTGAAAAATAGTCTGAAATTAAATTACCTGGTTTAGGCCATGAATATTGTATCTTACAGTTCTGATTGCAGCCACAGACAAAATGTCTGTGAAAACTCAGACTAGGAATTCTACTGTATTGTCCTTAGGGGTAAACTAACTGCTACCATGGAAGGGTGGACATTTTTGAAATGTTTTTATAGCTTCCAGATGCCATAATACATCTTAGCAAAGCTATAGGTATGTGTATTATGATACATATGTGCTAGATTCTGGTTCAGTTTCTAGTAAAGGGGGTAGTGTGGGAGCTAGAAGTCAGGTGACCAGATGTATATGATGTTGTTCTGTAATCCAGCACTGAAATGATGTTTTAATACTAGATGAGGCAGAAGTTTCAGGGCAGTCTGCCAAAGAAGGACCACTGACCTATATCATCTTGCCTTGCTCTTGTAAGTGAACTCAGGGACATAAATTCTTTAGATCAGTCAGGAAAATATAGTCAGATTAGTTAAGTATTGTTTTTATATCTGTGTGAATCTTTCCACCTGTATTATTTTTAATATTTCCTGTGATTGAAACTCTGATGTTTATTGTAAATATATATTTAGTATTTTCATGTTCTTTTATTATTTATTATTAAATATATTTAAACTTTTCATTGTGGCTAGTCTTTTTAGGAAATATTTAACCTTTGAGAGTACTGGCCTCTCCTGAAAGCCTTGCTGAATTGGTCAAAAACTACCATTTCTATTAATATTAATTTTACTCAGTATAATTGGGTGCCCTTGTAAGATCCTTACAGTAGCTGGCTTTGGAATATTCTGGTGGCAGTATCTACCTTTAGACTGGGCAGAAGGGGCAGAGCTGGTAAATTTGTGCCAGCCTTTCCCAGGTGTGTGTGTGCGTGTGTGTGCGTGCATGTGCATGCGTGTGTGCGTGTGTGTGTGTGTGTGTGTGTGTGTGTGTGTGTGTGTGTGTGTGTGTGTGTGTGTGTCAGCTACTTTGAGCAGGGACACAGAGTACTGGTTTCACAGAGACAGTGGTGGAGAACTTGGCTTGGAACACTCAGCTGAGGATTCAACTCTACAGCTGTGTCAGTGGGGAGTCTTATTCAGGGCCTGGAGAGAGAGGAGGGAACCCAGCCCCAGGATTGAGTGTGCTCCCTTTGCCCTCTTTAAGAGAAATTGTGCTTGGTGCAGGCAGCTGCATCCGGAAATACTTTGTGTATCTATTTTTATTCCAAGTGAATGTCCCTCACCAGTGTCAGTTGTGAAGAGTGAGGCTCATTGATTACTGGCCCAGAGCAGGGTCATCAGATGGGAAAACCTGCATATTAAGTTTGATGGATAATAAGAAAGAACCCTTTTCTCAATACAAGAAGGTTTTGAAGCAGCTTTCTTTTATTCCTAGACTGCAGGCCCGCCAAAAACATACTGTCTTTCTTTCTGAACCATGTAATGGCTGCTATCAAGCTATTTACCAGACAGAAGTCTAGAATGGCCTGTCCTTCTTTATTCCTGTTGCCCCACCCATGTGGATTCAGACAGTCCTCATATCCTGTTCTGTCTGGTCTCATATGTGTATTCAAGTCACCCATTAGCAACACCAATTTATGTTGTCCTGATGTATCTAGTAGGTCCTGCAACTGTTGTCTGAATGCACTCTTTTCCTCACTATCACAACCCTGATGCAGGGAAATATGCTGAGATTATGCATACTGCCTTATGATTGCCATGAGTCTCTCACTAGTTCTGATGATATCCCTTACTGCCTTCTGAAGTCTCTCTCTCACTATAATTACCACACCATTTCTAGCCTGTCCTCTTCCTGAATAGTGGACTCTGGATCCCAAGCCAAGAGGTTTTCTGCACTGCCCTTTCATCTTGTCTCCTGGATACACAGGATGTCTAGTCTCCTCCATACCATCTTTTCATTCACTTCCAAGCTGAATCATGTCAGTGAACTTACTTTGATTGTAGCAATTCTCAGTTCATGCTTGCAGGTTGATTGGTTTTACATTCAGCTTTTACTCAACAGAACTACCCCAGATAACCTAGGCTGGGCAGCTGGGCATTGGCTTGTCAGGGTTGTTGGGTATTATGCCAGGCACACACTGGCCAATAGGGGCACATACACCCCTCCCACCATTAGCACAGATCCCTGGCATAGGTCAGGTCTTCAACCCACTTATTGTTAGGAAATACCCATGCCCACTGGGCAACTTTAGTCAACATGATTGAATCACCTAGAGCCATATTTTATATGGTTCAATTGGCTATCCCTGCCACAGCACACAGTCTGGGATCGTGTTCTCCTGTCCTGAGGATACTGCACACCACAATAGATGCCTAAAGTGGTTGGTATATACAACTCTTCCCCCTATAGGACACTATGTAGAGTCTGTGCTACGGCTCAAAGCTCCATTCATTGGTGAGTTTGAGATGGAAACACAGCATGTTTTTCAGAGGGAGGAATCCCACAGAGACACAGGGAAAACTTACAAACTTCAATAGACATTGGCCAGAGGTCAGGATTGAACCTTGTACCTTGTGCATGGGAGACAAAGACCTTAACCATTATGCCAACCAGTGTCTTGCTTAGCTACCATTATGGCAAAGGCAGGAAGGCAGGCAGCATTCCGAGACTGGCTTTATGATTCCTTACATTTATCTTCTTAGTTTATTGGGAACAAATATTTCTTAACTTTGAACATTAAGTTTTAGACGCAAGTTATTTTTCATTGAAAGAAAAACTAGTGACCCTCAGACCTCTGGCTTAATTCAATTACTTCTTCCTGATTTTATCACATTGGAGGCTTGGCTAGTGACAGAGTGTTAAAAACTAAAAAGTACAAAAGTAAGACAAAATATTAAAAAGGAAGAAAAAAGTAATCTGAGCGGATGGTGTCAAGTCAGGATGAGGTAAAAACAGTGGAAGGCACTGTAAAAATGCAGGGGAGACTAGTGGGCAATGGTGGGGAGGGGGGTTAATTAAGTTATTTGTCTAGGGCTCCATTTTTCCTAAAGCTGACCTTGTTGATTGCAGCCAGACATCTAAGGTGCACATAGTAAAATGTTTATAATGAATGAGTATATAATATGGCAATCAGATGGTGAAAGTGAATGACCCCATCTGTTGTTTGATCACAGATAATGGTTATTGATCTACTGTAATACAGTCCCAGCCCCTACATTTGGCTCCTCTGATTTAGCTGCTTCCTGCAGCCCATCTGTTGCATTGAAGTCACCAGCCATCACTGAAGTTATCTTTTTTTTTCAATTTTTTTTTGTTTTACATTTGCAAAAACCATAACCATTCCATATTTACAAAATGACCATATTTGCATGTTATATATTGTGGATAAATTAGAAACATGTAGGTCATACAACATACCTAATTACAATATATACAAAAATGCTTTCCCAATTAATGTCATTAGTCAAAAACAGCACATACAAAAATGATACTTCATCCATAGTTAAGCTGTGTACTTGTGGGAATACTTCCAGTTCATAAGATATGGTGTACCTGGTGCTTTATGCTAATAAGATGTTATAGGACTGTTCCCAAATTGCTTGGGCTTTCATATTTTTTGTTTCTTTTGTCCAATACTATTTTATGTGCTAGTAGATGTTTAATAGCAGATTTCTTTTTTTTTCAATAATAATTATTTTTATAATTGTTCAAACACATTTGAGTTTAATATACACAGGTAGTTTCCAAACAGTATTACAAAAAAAAAAAAAAAAAACAATCCTAGAACATATATACATTATATACATGAATGCTTTCATTTTAACACAAGAAAAGACATCTGAAGAGTCTAGACAATAAGTATTATCACTTATAATAATTTGATCACTCTTAAAGTTTACTTTATAGTACTAGTATCCAAGGGTTATCCTGGGTTCCACATATTAAGCCAATATAATGTTGAAAATTTGTTCCCAGATTTTCCGATTATTAATATGTTTGGTATGATCAGTAATTAGAAACTTGTGGGCTAGTATGTGTTTTATCCCTAGAATCTTGAAGTTGTCCCATGAAGTTTGCGATGGATTCAACCAATTAGTTGCTATATAGAGTTTCATTAACAAAAAGATATTCATAAGTATAGTCATTTGGGATCTAGTTAGATTATTTGGGGGAATATGTAATATAGTAAATTCCCAGGAAAGCGTGGAAGTTTGATAACCCACCTTCTGCAATTGTAGTTTCAAGGAATTCCATAGTTTATATATACACTTACAGCTCCAGAACATATGAAGGAGATCTGCCGTTTCATTTTTACAGTATGGGCATTTAGGAGAGTTTTTAGAGTTAAATTTATGCAAGCTAAGATGCGTATAATAAGCATTATTAAAATCATCAGTTGAGTAAAAGTAAACTTTTGGAGGGAAATTGATTTACTAGTTAAATTGATTGCTTTTAATATTTTACTATTTTCAATCAAAGGTATTTTTTCTTGCCAATAATTTGATAAAAGAACTTGATTTGATATTTAATTTCTTTTATTAGTTTATATGCAGATGTTATATATTTATTCTCTTGTAGGATGGCTTGCCATATATTTGTACATTTCATTAAATCCTCTTCATTAATTTTTAAATCTTTATAATAACTTATAGATAAATCTTTGATCTGTCTCAATATTATTAAGTATGATTTGGGAAGGTTCCATTGCTGTCTTACTTCATGAGACGAGTCTTTCAAATAAGAGTATATATCCCATAACGTTAAATTAATAGTAAGTGGGAAGTTTTTTAGGTCGATTAATTGATTATTAATTCTCAGGTTTGGATTCCAATGAAAAGGCTGTAAAATCATAAGGTGTTGGGTAAGATTTAATGAGGTGAAGAGATTTTGTAATAATGCGATATATATTTTAATATGCTCCATTAAAGCCAGTGATTTCAACGTATCTTTCCTTAGAAAAAGTAAAGATTTAGGATTAATTTTCAGACTCTCTACATATTTATGATTCAATTTTAACCAGTTCGGGGACCAATTCTTGCTATGTGTATCATAAATAGCAATTTTTAAAATTCTACTGGCATTTACAATTAAGTAATATTTTTCAAAATTGGGTAATTCTAAACCCCCTCTGTCTTTTGGGGTCATCAATTTATCGTATGAAATTCTAGTTTTCCTTGGTCCCCAAATAAATTTAGCAGCTTCCGTGTGGATTTGTTTAAAGAACTTCTTCTGGATTAAAACCTGAGCAGATCTGAAGATATATAATAATCTGGGTAATACGTTCATTTTAATAATTGAAACCTTTGCTAACGGTGGTAATTTTAGTTTATTCCATCTCCTTAGGTCAGATAAAATGTGATCCCAAATTAATCTGACATTATTAATATAAAAGTCCTTATTATCTGTAGAAAATGTGATACCTAAATATTTAATCTTTTCTTCCGATTTTACTTGCCCTACCAATGGTAAAAGCGAAAAGGGTTTCGAAGTTTTTAATGGAAATATCTTGGTTTTTGTAAGGTTTATTTTATAGTTAGATATTACTGCAAAGTTTTTGACAGCTGTTAATAATTTCTTGGTATCTGTAACTGGAGTTGTACAATATACATTAAGATCATCTGCAAAAGCTGCCATAGAAATCTTGGTACCATGAAGTATTGGGGCATTATGATATACATTTTGTTTGTTTAATATGTAAAAATAAAGGTTCCAAATATAAATTAAATAATAAAGGGGATCGAGGACAACCCTGCTGGGTTCCATTTTTAATTTGTATTCTTTTGGAGAAAATCTTGTTGATATATAAGGTAGTGTATGGATTATTATATAATAATTGTAATGTCCTGATAAATTCTTGCGGTATGTTAAAAAATGGTAAAATATGGAATAAAAATTTTATGTTCACTCTATCAAAGGCTTTTTGTGCATCAATAATGAGTGCATACAAATTTAAATTCTTTTGATTGGCATAAGAAATTAATGTGTGCAGAGTTAAAGTATTGTCACTAGTTTGCCTAGAAGTTAAAAAAAACTGTTTGTTCATTTGAAATTATTAACTTCATTATTTTCTTCAGTCTGTTAGCTAAAATAGTAGTCATAATTTTAGTATCAATATTTAAGAGTGAAATAGGTCTATAATTGTCCGGGTTTTGGTGATCCGAATTTTCCGTGAGTATTAAAATAGTTTTGGCTGCATTAAAATGAGGGTCGTTAATTTTATTGTTAATAATATAGTTAAAAGTATATGCTAGCATTTTAACAATTGTATCACTAAATGTTTTGTAAAACTCAGAAGTAAGACCATCTGGGCCCGGCGCTTTATGTGATTTCAACTTATTGACTGTTGTTGATATTTCTTCGGTAGAAATTGGTTTGGTTAAATCTTTATGCAAATTGTCTTCTAATTTTGGAAAATTAATTTTTTGAATAAAATCATTATTAGTCTCATTTATACGTGACTCATCTAACTCACCATAAATTTGAGAGTAAATCAATTCAAAGGTATTAATAATATCTTCAGATTTCGTATAAATTTTATCTGTGTAGAGTATCTCCTAATTTGAGAGGGTGATTTAGATTGGTTAATAATTCAAGCTAAAGCCCTTGATGGAGTTTGCATATGATTAGCATATCTTGCAAGCATTTTGGTTTCATGAAATGCTAACCTATTATTTTGGCTCAGGAAAAGATCTTTCTGACATTTAAATAATTCCATTTCTGTTTGTGTGTTATGATTTTGCCTTAATTCGTGATCTAACAATTTAATTTTAGCCTCTAAGATTTGTTCTTCTTTGAGCTGAATTTTTTTATAATAAGAGGCTTTTTGAAGGAAAACCCCCCTTACTTGAGCTTTAGTTGCCGCCCATTCAATATCAGGTATGTGTTGTTGTTTGACTAATCTATCCAGTGAGGAATTTAGAATTTCTTGAATTTCCTTGATTATTTCTTTTTTATTTAACAAGTTTGGATTTAAGGACCAATTATAACTCCTGTGTATTCGACTATTTCTAAGATCTTTGGCAAAACTTAATGAAATTTTAGAATGATCTGATAGATAGCGAGCATGTATGTATACTACAGGATCATAATTAATAAAAGTTTCCGAAATTAAAAAAAAGTCTATTCTAGACCACATTTTGTGACAAGTTGAGTAGAAAGTAAAACTGTTTGTATTAAAAAGATTGTCTACATATTTAAAAGGGTCGTATAATTTAAAGTCATGTTTGAGCTCACTTTATGTTGATACTACTTGACTATTAAATGGCCTTTGTGGGGTTGATTTATCTAACTTAGGATTCTGATAAGCATTCCAGTCTCCCCCTATAATTGTGTAGTGACTAGTATATTTATTTAAAATAGGATACAGTGATGCTAAGAATGACTGTTGATTCTTACATGGTGCATATATGTTGAGGAGTATGATGGGTTTATCATAAAGAGTAGAAGAAAGAATCACATAGCACCACCTTCCTTCTTTATCCATTTTAGAATCTAAAATTTTATCTTGATATTGATTTTTTATAATTATCGCAACTCCCGCACTATTAGTTTTACCTTCCGAGGCAATAATTTCTCTTATCCATTTCTTTTTCTTTATTTCTGTCCATTGGCCATTAGTCAAATGAGTTTCCTGAAGTAATATAAAACACGCCTTAGCCTCCAAAAATAAATGAAGCAACAATTTCCTCTTTTTCAAGTTCTGGAGCCCCTTAATATTCCATGAATCTATTACCCACATTCCAATAAGTTTCTTTTATGTTGGTATTTTAGCACTCGTAGATAGTAAATTACCAGCAATTTAGTGTTAAACAGATATGTTTTGTGAAAGCATTCTTGAGATCCCGTCCCATACCAGTGCCTAGGCACTATACCCCTGGACCAGGAATAGTATAGGTCTTTAACGAGGTTAAACATTTTAAAAATTTGTGGTATTAACAGGTAAACATTAAAGAACTTTACATATAAAAAGAATACAACATGGAATGGACCTATACACAGAACAACTATGTCTACAAAGCCTAATCTACCAATTCCATTTAAAACACCACTATTCCTCTACACCTCTTGTTATTATAGTTAAAAAGAAGAGACAGAGCAAAACTGAACAACAAGATACACAATTATTGTCCTTTGCTTCCCTATGAACACCCACATTTATCTGGCAATAATACTTGGAACACAATTAAACATTTGTTCTCAGATAAATGAACCACAGTGTTCCTGAAATAACTAATGAACTTGTTTTACCTTAGTTTATATGTGTACCTACACTTCAGCCAAGAAATCAGATTGAGACATTAACATCAGATATTTAACATTAAGGAATTTAGTTCACATTTGGAAAAACTTTCTACCACCTGTAGAAAAAATCTTAACAATTTTAGTAAATCTAAACTCGTGCAAATAGACAAACATTTAAATATTTAGTCAGATAGCCTGAGTGGTCATGATAGTTACCCTAAACCTAAATAAACAACTCTTCAGAAGGTGTTTTTAAACTTAATATCAACTATGCATATGAAACATGTTATCAAAAATCTATATGCCTGTTTTAACCTCTAGCAATTTTAGGTTAACTCTTATGCTTTAATCTAGTAATAAGGAAGAAATGTCACCACAAATAATTCCCAAACATCTCAAAATATAAGCCCATTATTAAGTAGTCCAAATAATATATATTCCTATAACAAGGTTAATATCAAGAATTAAATATAAGGGAGATTAAACCTATATATGTAAAATATATATGTGTACTGGTTAAAATAAAATATGTGATTATAGCTAGGTAAATTAATATAGTTAGATCCCTAACTCCTCTTACTGAAAGTCTTGCAAACTCAGATCTGTTTATATGTATAATTATGTCATTTGTGTATTTGAACACATTATATATTTAACTTGGTGTTTACTAAACATAGGGAGTAATACGGGGCTAGTGTTGTGTGTATTAAGGTATTACCAGCACTAAAGATGTTTAATATAACTAATTTTTGCATTTTAACAGTCCTGGAACATCTTTGTTGAATTTGCGACACTCCAGAGCGACTGACAGCTTCGCGAAGGGGGACCCTTTATTCTGACGGACTTCCGGAAGTGCCACATCAATAAAACGCCCTCTGAAGCAGCAAAACCATTTTGGGACCCTTCGTGGGACATTTTGACATCGTGGAGGCAGTAAAACTTCGGAAATGGCACAGCGCGAGTAGATAACACCAAAAGAAGGTCGTACCTGTTGTAAAAAATGGCCTAGAGCAAAAAAAAAGACAAACAAAGCAAAGATAAGACCTCGACATTCAGTAGAATGTGGATCCGACCTCGGATGCCCTGCCAGGCCCATCAGAAGTTCACTCTAGGTCTCAGAAGCAGGTAAGCTTTTAAAAATTGCCAGAAAAGTAATTTTTGCTTCTTTTTTGTTGTGACTGAATGTCTAGTCCCATCCAGTGTAAATATTAATGTATTTGGGTATTTCATTTGGAATTTTATTTGTTTTTCAATGAGAAACTTACAATAGGGAGATAATAGCTGTCTGGCTTGCCTAATCTGCAAA
Source organism: Protopterus annectens (assembly GCF_019279795.1). Classification (NCBI taxonomy): domain Eukaryota; kingdom Metazoa; phylum Chordata; order Ceratodontiformes; family Protopteridae; genus Protopterus; species Protopterus annectens. The sequence continues at coordinate 963,300,183 of NC_056726.1, forward strand.
GGCAGGTCCTGAGCCAAAGAGATTCTGTTGTTTTGCCACATAATAGAGCCCCCATTTTTTTTACAGTTAGTAGTATTTTATTGACATCTTGAAAGTTTAGAATTTTTGCATAAACAGGTCGTGGTATGTTAGAAGCTTGTGATTCTCTCTGGGCTCTGTGTGCTCGCTCTATTGTTATTTGTTGTGCAGTTACTGAGTCACTGAATAATGCTGTGAATATTTGCATGATTGATGGAATTAAATCATTGTATTGAACAGATTCCGGTATTCCTCTGATGATTATATTATTTCTCCTAGACCTTGCCTCTAGGTCAATGATTTTAGCTTGCATAGAATGAATGTCCTGTTCATGTGCCTCAGATTTTTTGGCTAGCAATGCTATTTTATCTTCATTCTCAGTAATTCTTGCATCATTTTTATCCATTCTTTCCAAAATTTGACTGCAAGAAATTCCAAATGATTGCACTTGGCTAGATAGTTCTTTTATCGTTTCTTGCATGGAAAGTAAAGCTGTTTTAATATCCTCCATGTTTGCCATTTGCTCCGGTTTATTTTTATTTCTTGGTTTTAAATGCTCCAGTTGTTTTGTAATTTTCTGAATTTTCGAATTTAAATCTTTCTCCGGCGATAGAAGTTCAGAAAGTTTAGTTTTTGAAGTTGTTGTGTCCATATGTTTTTCTTCTTTCGACATCATAGATCAATAAAGAAACTTGGTGTAAGAACAGTGTAGTTAGGCCAATATTCCTGAGCACACGGTTCCTTTGTTAGAGACTCTCTTCAGAGACAAATGATCTGTTATAATCCTGCCTGATTAGTACGTGTTTCAGTTCCGATCACCTCCTGTATGATATTTGGTTGAAGTTACAGTTGTTTTCCTTAGATTTGCTGTGAAAAAGAACGTTATATATATCCTCAGGGTTAGATTTTCCTCTGATTGTATGGAGAGCTATAGATTAGTAGTGTTCACAGAATGGCAGCCATCTTTGAATCTAATGGCAGATTTCTTAAATTCCTCCCAAGAGATACTTACAGGATCTAACCATTTGCAAGCTATATATAGCTTCATTAATAAGAAAATTATTATAAGTGGGTTAGCTTGTTTTCCTGAGATGTTGGCCGGGAGGATGTGTAAAAGAGTAAATTCCCATGTTAGTGTTGATGCTTGCTACCCTATTTTTTGCAGTTGTAACTTAAGGGAATTCCAAAGCTTGAAAACGCATTTACAACTCCATAATATATGTATTAGGTCTGCAATCTGGTCTTTACAGTGTGGACAGTATGGGACTTAGTTACATTGAATTTGTGAAGAATTGCTGGGGTGAAATAAGCATTATTATTAATCATGAGTTGCGTGTAAGAGAGTTTTTTTAAGTGGAATAGTTTTCAATGTTAAGTTGATTGCCTTTTCTATTTGCTGGTCATCATATCAGGTTTTAATTTTCTCCAGTAATTAGGGAAGAGAAGGTCTTTCTGGAATTTGATTTCCCCTGTCATTTTGTATGAGTTCGTTATTGCTTTCCTTGACATTAACATAGTCTTCCAAAGTAGGGTACAGTTTTGAATGTCATTTTCGAGTATGGTAAGGTTTTGGAGGTAAATGGAACACACCTCTTTGATTTGTCTTAAAATTATTATATATACTTTAGGTAAGTTAAGATTACTTCTTAATTCATGAATTGTGCTATTGAGGAATGGGTAGATATCTTGGATTCTCTTATGTTTTAACCGAGGGAAGGAGTCTAGGTTTAGCATCTTATTTATTTTTAAGTTAGGATTTTTATGGAGGGGTTGTAGTATTAACATAGCTTGTACAAGGTTTAAGGAGTGAAAAAAAATTTGTGTTATATTTATAGAATGTTTTAGTGGCTCTATTATGTTATAGGCTTGTCAATCTTTTTTATTTAAGAAGGGAAGCGCTTTGGGATTGATGTCTAGTGTTTTTAGGTACCTATAGTATATTGTTATCCAGGCCAGTGAACCAATCTTTGCCGGGGGGGGGGGTCATACTCTGCTATTCTTAGTATTCTATTAGCGTTGATAATAGAATAGTAGGTTTTGAAATCTGGCAAGTTCAGACCCCCTTTGTTCTTGGGAAGTGTCAGTTTCTGATAGGAGATTCTGGTCTTTTTAGGTTCCCATACAAATTTTGCTAGAAAGGTATGAATTTGTTTGAAGAATTTATTATGTATAGTTATCTGAGATGTCATAAATAGATATATTAATCTAGGTAGTATGTTCATTTTAATTATTGATACTTTAGACAAAAACGGTAGCTTAAGGTTATTCCATCTTGTACAATCTTGTGTTATGTTTTGCCATTTAAGAGTTACGTTATGTTGGTAGAATTCCTTGTTATTCTGAAAGAAAGTAATCCCCAGGTATTTGGTTTCTTCTTTTATTTTTATTTTGTCTAAGAGAGGTATTAGGGAGGTGAGTCTAGGTGGCCTTAAGGGGAATATATTAGTTTTATTAAGGTTTAATTTGTAGTTAGACATGTATGAGAATTGTTCAATTGTGTTTATTATTTTGGTCACGTCTGAACTTGGCGTAGTAAAGTATATGTTTAAATCATCTGCAAATGCTGAGAGATAAACTTTGAAGTTATGTATTGAGGGGGGATTATGATATGTATTTTGTTTAATATATAGAAATAGGGGTTCTAGGTAAAGGTTGAAAAGAAAGGGTGATAGTGGGCAGCCTTGTCTTGTCCATTTTTTATCGAAATTCTGTTTGACCATCCTTTGTTTATATATAGGGATGTATATGGAGTACTATAGAGAATTTGAATGATCTGTATAACATTTTTAGGTACGTCAAAGTGAGGGAACGTTTGCAGCAAGAATTCAAGATTGACCCTATCAAAAGCCTTGTGGGCATCTACTACCATTATGAAGATGTTGGTATTTCTCTGATTTGCAAAGGATATTAACGCTTCTAATGTTAGCTTGTTGTCACTGGTCTGTCTACGTGGTGTAAACCCAGATTGTTCTGGAGAAATGATTTTCTCTATCAGATTTTTAACTCTGTGAAGTTATCTAATACTCAAGATTGGTTAGCTTACTATTACAGACAGCTCCTTCCCATACAGAAAACTGAAACCTGAAGGAAGTATACTTTCCAAGACACAGACATATTTTTCCACTTGTAGCATATTACACTTAGCACATATAAAAGCCCAGGAATATATAATTTTTCTGTGAGACCAAGCTTCTTTGCTCCTTATCCAAATTATAGCCCAAGTCAAGTAACAGTTATGAGTATCAAATCACAGGCATTTGCATAAATCCTAAAACAACTTAAAGAATAAATGTATTCTATGCCACCTAAAGATCTAGCAAAGGAGTTCTGCATAACTATAGTAAGGCAGATATATATGAATAATTAATAACAGGAGATCTCAGTAATGATGGCAAACGTGTATATATAGCTGCCTTTCCACTTCAGGTCTTATCTGTTCTTGCTCAAGTAATCTAAATTACAAACCAACCAGAAGTAGGAATATCCATGACAGGATTTTTTCCTCATAATTGAGATACCACCAGACTCTATAAGTGACCACAGTCTGACTTGCTTGGTGAGCAGCACACTGGCACAGTGGTTAGCACTGCTGCCTCACAACACCTGGCTCTCCATTTCAGTTCCCAGCTGGGGTATTTTCTGTGTAGAACCTTCATTTTTCTTCCTGTATCTATACTATATGGGTTTTCATTAGACACTCCAGTTTCTTTCCACATCTCAGACATGCCATAGAAGAGTTGGAGATCCACCAAATTTCTTGTAGCTGTGTATGTCATGTATGAATAAGTGTGTGTGTGTGTGTGTGTGTGTGTGTGTGTGTGTGTGTGTGTGTGTGTGTGTGGGTGTGTGTGTGTGTGCGTGTGTGTGTGTGTGTGTGTGTGTGTGTGTGTGTGTGTGTGTGTGTGTGTGTGTGTGTGTGTGTGTGTGTGTGTGTGTGTGTGTGTGTGTGTGTGTGTGTATACACATATGCCTATAATTAGTTTCTTAGTTTCTCCCTTGATGCTGTCCTCTGACCCTGAACTGGCTAAAGCAGGTATTGTAGAGTGAGTGGGTGAATGTACTAGCACAGAAGCAAACTCCTTTACTGAAGCATGAATGCCAAACATCTTCACTCCTAAATTACTCAATGACATCCTAAATCATTTACATTTGTATCCTAGACACAATCCGTGGTGGTGCAGTGGTAGCATTGTTGCCTCACAGCAAAAGGTTTGCCCGTTTGATTCTCGGCTGGAGTACAGGGAGTGCCTTCTGTGCTGAGTCTGCATGTCCTCCCCATGGTTGGATGGGCATTCGAAAGACATGCGTAAATGGGCGTGCCTTCATTGAAGGTTGGACGTTGAGCTGGCACTTCGGTGTTCGTGAAAATATACTGCCAATCATTAGTGGACCGGAGTTCTGCTGTGGCGACCCCTAACCGGGAAAAGCCGAAAGACAAGGAACAACAACAACCTAAACACAAACTTCCTTTAGATGAAACAGTCCATTTTTTAAACTCCAGATTCTGTTGATTATGGAAAACCTGGGTCTCACTTAAATGTTGGTCTATAATTTTGATGATGTACTTATGCAAGCCTACCAAGTTGTATGTTTCTTGTTAACCACTAACATTTTTTTCTCATTGCAAGTATGCATGCCCCAGTGTATAGACAAATTCAAAGGGAGATAGAGATAAAGTTGAGTAAAAGATAGATAGATAGATAGATAGATAGATAGATAGATAGATAGATAGATAGATAGATAGATAGATAGATAGATAGATAGATAGATAGACAGAAAGAGAGATAGATAGATATATAGATACTTATTTGTTAGTTAATTCCATTTGTAAGGGTGCTGTTGTCCCCTTAACCATTCATCACTTGAGATTTCTAAAGATGGCGAATGGGAGTTAAAGGGGCACTGGTCACATTTATAAGCAGAATTAACAGAAACACCTTAATATTAATAATTGCCTAGAGACCACTGCTCTACCAGTCAAAATGAGGACATAGTTGTTAAATTATTTTACTTATCTGTTTGTCAGGTAATCCCACCTGAGAAACTGTCCATTTTCAAGGCAGCCAAACAGAATTGTCTGGGTAAATGAAATACTCAGAGTCTAAGAGCAGGGAAATGAAGGAAAAAGGAAACTCTGTACTATGGAGACAGGAAGCAGTTCATTAACAGTGCAGAGCTTAACTCCAATGACACTACTGCTGCACCATTTTAACAAGCATGGAGAAGCAATGCAGGTGTTCACTGTTCTCATTTATGAACCACTTTCCTTGCACATTCATTGGCCCCAGTTAAGAATTGGAAAACATAATCCAAATATGTACCTGGCTCTATGGAGAAATAAAATGTATAATGAAGGAAAGAGACGCACTTTGGAAACATCAGAAAACAAAAAATAAATATTTTTTGAACCAATATAAGCAAGCAGATATGATGTGAAAACATAACTGATCTCAGAACAATAAGAAACGTTTTATTTATCTTCCTCATCATTCCCCACCCAATATACCGCTGGTCCGCCAGCTCATCTCCATTCTTCCATCTGCACTCCACAGGTGCCAGTCTAGCATTTTTTAGCCATCCTGAACATATCCCTTCACTTAGAAAGTTGGCCTTTTGGTGTCAGTCATAAAAATCAGAAAATAAAGACCCTGTAGGTAGCACCATACAAAGTGATGGCAACCATTATGTTGCAGCAGTCAATCATATTACTAACTAGTGGATCGATGTGAAATAATGTCAACACACCTGGTGTGCATATCTGCTTACCTAATTTAGGATTTCATATCAATCTCCCATGGACTCTAGTTAGCTTGTGGGAGGCTACTGGTCTCACCAGGGGTTACACAGGCAGCAGATTCATATAAAGCCTCTTACCCCAGGATGGGGGAGCTGGACATCAACCCCTATATCCTAGCTCCCCCTCCCTAGCTAGTGGTACATGCAGTCATCTTGTGTCTACATCACTGAGCTGATCATGTAGGAAGGAATATTTGACCACACTACAGTTTATCAACTTATGTAACCCTCAGATGTTTTGGAAGGAAATGCAAAATCTATTACACCCCAAAATACTCCCCCCAGACATATCCATACTCAGATAATTTTTATATATCCTTTGTTGACCAGGTTGGCCCCACTAGACTAGTAGTCTCTTTTCAGGGAAGACTCGAGGAGGTATTTGTCCTAATAGGGAAAATTTGGCCAGGGCATTTGGGCACTTCCTATAATCTTTTCAATAGGTGTCATAGGATCTTTTATATTCAACTAAACTACCAATAACACAAGTAGCTAGAACCCCAGTTTAATATCTCATCCAAAGTAGAGCACACTTAGGAGAGGAGCACCCCCCCAATTCTGCACTGTCAGCAATCTAGTCACCAAGAATGAGATAGAAACCACAGCCTTCTGGTGTTCCAGCACCAAGGGTAAGTGTGCTTCCTGTTGATTCACATACGTTATAGCAATAGCATTGAACTTGACACTACCCATCTATTCTTCCAGTAGTTTATAACTTCCTTATCACAAGCTACTATAAATATTATTATTGCCTTCTTGAGTAATAATATTAGTGTTCAATATCTGCATATGCCATTTTTAAACAGAAGCACCTAATTCTGGAGCATCTCACCTTAACCTCAGACCCGGCACCACTGTAATGAGTAATCACTTTCTACAGCTCCTCCCAGTAGCTACACACTGCATGATTAAAAGTGTTCAAGCACTGATCACCAGATACACCAATGATTAATATACCCATAGCCTATAAAATTGTACTGTTGTAGTAATACTCCTTAAAGGCAGCACATCTCACTCCATCACCAACTTTGGACCAACAGCTATCCTGCTCCCATTATTTGTGATACTAGCAGAAAGTATTCATCACCATCTTCTTGCCTCAGCACTCAGAAATACCACTCACTATCCCAGCAGTGTTTTAGATTACACCACGTTACTGATAATGCTGTCTTTCAAACAGGAGAAATAGTATGGTGTGGTACGAATAATGGTCTGTTACTGCTGTCTTCTTATATCTCAGAAAAACACAGGACACAGACACTCACAAGCTGCTTGTAAATAGTTTCAGTAAGTATCCTTCCACTTCTCTGTGGTTCAGTTTTTATTTTAGTGATTGGATTCAGCAATCAAAACAGAACTTCTGGTTGCCCTATGTAGTTTTAGTATTGTCAAAGTTCAATACTGACTGCGTTACTATTTACTTTTATTGTAGATAAGATGCACAAATAGTGCTATTGCTATATGATGGTTCAGTATACAAATGATATCATACGTTGAGTTATGCTCCCAGCCAAAAACAGGCCATTGACAAACTGCAGCATGAATTCACGTCTATCCAAAATGGCTTTTACAACCAGAGCTCTTTGTGAATACCAGTAAAACCCTTGTAGTAATATTAACAACCAGTCTCTATAAGCAATTTATCTACCCAGTTAGCAAATTCAAACAAAAATAAAAATTAAACTAAACCTTTCAAAATCTAAAATTTGATGTGCATGCAAACATACTATCTACACTAAATTAATGTATCTAAAATATGATGTGCCTGATTACTATATACAATTCAAAGTACATGAATATATTCACAATTCATGTGTGCGAATCCTGTCTGTAAGACTGCAACCAACTTTGTATGTTCCCGTCTCCCCAAGGCTGACTACATTTTAACCACCTTCTCATCTGGCACAGAATGAATACTTGAATGCTCTTTACCCTTCAGCACTCTGTGGGAAATATTCAGAAAAGTACAGGTGTGCAAAATCCTACCATAACAGTAGATGTCCTTGCCTTCACTGCTGTAGTATTCATTACTTATGGGATTCCCTGCTGTAGAAACCCCGATGCCGGCTAGTATACCAAAGCCTACAGTTGCTTTAAGGTACACTGAACATCACCTGTACACTCCTCGCGTAGTGTATGGCATAAAGGTGTTGTACGGACATTCCATCATCAGACCTGATTGCTCCAGTAGGAACAGCAATCTAAGGAAATCCAGGAGGTAAGCAGTACATTCAGGAAGGGAAAGGACTATGGGGAATGAGTGAGGGAGTGAATACTGCAGCAGTGAAGGCAAGGACACAGTGCTGCAGTATTCATTACTTGTGGGAGAGTGTGCCAAAACTCAGGAAGAAACATGGGAGGAAGAAGGAACAGTACAGCTCACTAAGACAACATGAAGAATGGTTCTAACAAAACCAGCTCTAGCTCTGGAGCTACCATCCAACTTATAGTGCTTGGTAAAAGTATGCACAGAAGTCCAGGTAGTTGCTTCAAAAATAGAATTAGTGTCTAAGCCCTTGGAAAAAAGCATCAGAAGAAGCCAGAGTTGTAGCAGAATGAGTCTTTACAGAAGAAGGAATGCTCACACCATGAAAAGTGTAACAGAAAGAAACAGCCTTTGAAATTCAAGAAGAAAATAGTTTGTTTGGATACAGCTAATCCTAAAGACCTAGGATGAAAAGACACAAGAAACGGATCAGATTTTCTAATAGTTTTTGTCTTATCCAAATAAAATCTTAGTTGTCTATGCCTATCCAAAGTATGCAGCACCCTCTCACTGTCAGATTGCAAAGAGGGGGAAAAGTTTGCAAATGAATAGACTGATTAAGTGACAATTCATTAACCACCTTAGGCACAAAAGAAGGACTGGTATGCAAAGACACCCTGTCCTTATGAAATATCAAAAAGGAGGACAAGGCATAAGGGCTTGCAAGTCAGACACCCATTAGGCAGAAGTAAGAGCTAACAAAAGAACCGTCTTTCAATAACAATGTTGCAAGGAAGGGCTCAAAAGGAGCCTGAGTCAACTTCTCCAAAACAAAATTAAGATCCCAGGGAGTAGGAACAGACTTCCTGGGTGGTTTAATATTAAAGATGTCTTTAAGAAATTATTTAGCCTTAAATGTTGAAGCTAAAGGAGGAGATAAAGCAGACAAGCATAGATGGCTGATAGGTGGGCCTGAATATTAGAATAGGCCAAACCAGCATTGAGCAGCTCACACAAAGAAGAAAGAACCAAAGGAACATCCACAGTAAGTGGGTTCAAGTTAAGAGAGACAGCAAACAGAAAACCTATTCCATTTGGATAAGTAGGATTTCCTAGTAGTAGGTATCCTGGCCTCATGCAGGACCTTCACCACATCCTCAGAAAAAAGTTATCTATGAGGAATCAAATTCCTATCACCCATAGTGTTAGTTGAAGTGTGGACAGGTGGGGATGAATGAAAGATCCCTTGTTTTGTATGAGTAGATCCACCCTGTGAGGTAACTTGTGATGATTGCCCTTGGCTAGGTACAGAAGTAGAGGGAACCAGTGGTGTTGCAGCCTAAAGGGAGTCGCCAACAATATTTTGGGACCATCCTGTTGAATTCTGTGCAACACTTTCAGAATGAGGGGAAGGGGAGAGAATGCTTAAAGAAACATCCCCTTCCAAGAAAATGAGAGGGTGTCCACCTTCCACACCAGAGGATCTGGGTGCCACAAAACAGTGGAAATTGTCTGTTCAGAGGGAAGGCAAATAGAGCTACTTGAGGAGTGCCCTACTGGTGGAGAATGTCAAGAAACACATCCCTGTGAAGCATCCGTTTGTGGAATTGAGTTACGGACCTATTCAGAGTGTCTGCCATAAAGTTTTGATCTGAAGGAATATAAACTTCCTGAAGAGTCAATTGATACTTGGCAGCAAGATCACAAACCAGGGGTGCCATCCAACAAAGATGGTAAACTATTGTTCTTCCTAGTTTGTTTATATACCACATTACTGTGGCATTGTCTGAGAATACCTTCAGAGGCCCTGGAGAGAAAAGAGGATGAAAGGCCTAAACAGCCAGCATAAGAGCACTCATCTCTTTGACACTGATGTGCTCCTTCTGCTGAAGAGGTGACCACACCCCTACACCTTTAGGGAGCCAAATGTTGCTCTCCATCCCATATCTGAAGCATCTGTGAACAGTTCCTGATAAAGAAAAGGGGGATGCAAATGGAGCTCTGGATTCAGAGATAATTGCTGAATCCACCAGTGAAGTTCCTGTCAGAGACAAGGAAGAAGAGGAACTACAAAGTCTAGAAGATGTGCATATTAAAGCCACACTGACTTCAGAAACCAATGAGATGTTCTCATGTGGAGTTTGGTCAGGAGGAGCATCAGAATGGTGGATGCCATGAAACCCAGAGTTCTTAGAAACTTCCTGGCTGTAATAAAGGCCAGAGGAAGAAAGGTTTGAAATAAGAAATGACAGCCAGGGCCTTTGGAGGAGGTAGGGATGTCAGCACTGGCACCATCCAAATCCTGCAACCCAGAAAACATGATCCTGTGAAGGAGTCAGAGAAGACTTTTTGAAGTTTGTTGTGAACCCCAGGCTCTGAAGAAGGGAAATAGCAAAATAAAGATTTTTCAAAAGGATCTCTGGAGAGGATGCCCTGAATTAGTAGTACATCCAAGTAAGGAAATATTTGGATCCATTGAAGCCTGCAAAAAGCAATCACAAGAGTGAGGCATTTGGTGAATACCCTCGGGGCAGTAGAAATGCCAAAGGGCAAAGCAGAGAACTGAAAATGCCAGAAAGTAACAGAGAAACACAAAAACTTCCTGAAGAGAGAATGGATCGGAATATGGAGATAAGCATCTTTGAAATCCAGAGACACCATATAGGCCTCAGGGAGCAAGAGAGGAAACAGAGTCCGAAGGGACAACATCTGAAAGGAGGGTGCTTTCAGAAAAGTGTTTAGATGAGAGAGGTCTAGAATCAGTCTCAAAGTACCCGAAACATTCTTGAGTAAAACCCCTTCCCCTTCACCTTTGGGATACAAGTAATTCTTAAATACTAGATAACCAAAGAGACAAAACTGCACTCACAGGTATGAAGGCACCATAGACACCAAGACAGTTGCACACTTCTTTATTCACAATTCACAATCCACAGGTTAAGCGCTTTCATCCAATTGCTATTGGACTTCCTCAGAACAATGATTATTACTAACTCAACCTTTTTATATCCCTCCCCATAAATTAATTAAACAATTAAAACTAATTAGTAAGTTAAAATTCCACTAGACATCAGTTAAAATTGCATAGTATTACACCAACCCCACCTATTTGTTAAACACATGAAATACTTGTTAAAATTCAGAACACAACCTCATTCTGAAAATAAAATACTGGACAGTATCAAAAAATTGTTGCCAACTTATCCAAATTGAATAAATGAATGCTAAATACACTAGTATTATATATGTTAACCTAAAATGTGTTTAATGTTTAGTATAGCTGCAATACTGACACTGTCATTAATTCCAGGAAAAATGGTGGCATCCAATCTCAATTGCCACCTTAGTTCACATACATCTAAATCCAGGTCAATCACCCTGCCCTGCCTGTCCTTCACCAACTGTTGTAATACCACAAATTTAAATTTGCGGCTTGGATTTTGCATTATATGTCTGGCTAGGGCATTCATTGACTTTGTGACACCCATGCCCTGGCCCAGCAATCAAGGACCCTCAGTCCTCAGCACTAACACCAGAGAGGGTGTCTCATATGAGAGGAAAGGATAACAGATACATACAGTAAAGTGCAATTTCCCTTAAGAGCACACAGAGATCACAGTCAGTCCAGGGCTGGTCGCTCCCTTGCTCCCCAGGTCCCCAATAAGACTCCCCACTGGCACAGCTATAGGGTCCAGATCCCAGCCTAGCTGGCAAGCTAAAACCTTCAGTACCCTCTCTGTCCAACCAGTGTTTCATGTCCCTGCCCAAGTAGCTGACACACACACACACACACACACACACACACACACACACACACACACACACACACACACACACACACACACACACACACACTTTGAGATAAGTATTTATACAACTTCACAGACTCTCCTGTGAAAGGCTGACACAGATTTTCCAGCTGTGCCCCTATACCCAGACTATAGAGTAGTAATTACTGCCACCACCAGCTAATAATTATCAACTACCCAAAGGCCCTTAAAAGGGTGTCCAATTATAACTGTGCAATATTAATATCCAATAGTAGTGTAACTTAAGCAATCAAGGCTTATCTGAAAGGCTTATTACAGAATCACTTATAAGCATGCAATGTACTCTAGAGCTTAATTTATCTCCACATAAACCAGCCACAGTTGAAAAGGGTTTAAAAATATTTAATAATAAATACTAAAAACACAAGACAATACTACTACACCACAGCGTTATTCAAGAGTTCAGAGATCACACAGAAACTTAAATAATTCAGTAGTACAGTTCTGACATAACAGAAAAACACTTGGTCTAATCTTTATAGTCCTAGCTATTTCTACAAGAAAACACACTTCAAAGATATACAAAAAACAGCAGGTGGACCCAGAAACAACAGCAAGGCTTTTAGATGAACCCATCTTTAATTCAGAAAAAATAAGGACATAAGCACTTTCATAATATCGCTACTTCTTCAGATTGATTATTGATCTGATGAAGTAGTGATACTACGAAAGTGCTTATGTCCTTATTTTTTGTGAATTAAAGATGGGTTCATCTACAAGCCTTGCTGTCGTTCTGTCTACTATGTGTTGAACATTTGTTTGGAAGGACCTTAGTGCTCACTGTGGTTGGTGGGCATTTTTATTTGTTTGTTACACTTCTAAGATAACTTACTTACATAGAGCAAGGCAGTGCTGAGTTGAATAGTCAGACAAAAATGCTTAATAATCTCTGGTTTTCACTGTTTAAATTGAAACCGCAGTTCTGGTAAACATTACTTCATCTTTTACACCTTCCTGGTTCCCAGGCCACACAGAAACTGCATTTACATTCTTTTACACTTAGAGCAATAAAGGACATTCCACATGTAAGCTCTAGTGATTATTCCTTAAGTTAAAACAATAGAAAGAATGTGTTCAGCTAGCCTCTTCGGCACCACTATCTAGATCAAAGGACAGATTTGAAATAATTTTAACTTCAAAAGAAATATTTGAAATGCTTGACTTAGTTTTCCTTACAGCAGATGGCAATGTTTCTAAAATCTTGAAGTTCAACATTTTACAGTTTTTTTCTTTCATTTAAGAAACAAGCCTGTATTTTACATTTATATTCACAAATGACAGAATTATGTATCGAATTCTATTTAGCTAGGCTGGCAGCCTTCACCCATCTCTACCCAATCTTCACAGACCTCATATTTTTAATGTCAGCACTGTGCTCTCTGATTCTGTCCTTAAATTGCCAGCTGGTCTTGCCAGCATAAAAGGCAGAACAATGCTGACACTTAGCCATATAAATTAAATTTCTGCTGTTACAATTGAAGTGACCATGGAAGTAGAACTTTCTCCCATTAATGAATGCAGTACCACCTGTCTCATAAATATATGCACATACGTTGTATCTACCAAATTTAAAATTACCATGCATTCTACTGCTTTAATGTAAATTAATATGACCCCCCATTTCCAAAATTTCTTTAAAACATCTATCTCTTCTATATACTATTCCGGGGGACCCCCCTACCTTATCTACAAGGGAACCATCAGCCACTAACATCCTCCAGTTTTTCAGGATGATACGAACTACCCACTCAGCATCTTGATTAAACGTGGTGATAAACAACAAATCATTCCCCATATTCCTTCTTGTATCTGCCTGGTTGTTGCATGGCATACTAAAACCATTGCCATTATCATGGTCCACATTCCCACTCAAAATGGCCCTATAGACACCCTCATTTTTTTTGTGTCTGACCTCCTCTGCCAAAATTTTACAAAGAGCCTCGGGATAACCCTTTTGGTAAATAACATTGTCATATACTCAAGTTCCAATAAAAAATCTTGGTCCACTGATATCATTCTGGCAGCCCTTACATATTGTCCTTTGACAATGGATTTTTTTTCTGATGATAGGGGTGCCAACTACCTAATTCTAAATAAGAATTGGAAAATGTGGGCTTCCTGAAGATGTTAGATTTCAAGGTGTTCCTATCGTCAATAGTTAAGCTAACATCCAGGTATGAAATGTTGACCCTACTGTACTCATGGGTGAATTTAAATAAGTCAACTGTGTGGTTAATGTACTGCAAAAAGTGTTTTAATATCTCTTAGTTTCCTTCCCACACAATAAAAATGTCATCCAAGTATCTGGTGTAATGCCTTATGTATGCCCAAAATTCACTGGGGAAAATATGTTCTTGCTCCCAGTAGGACATAACTAAATCTGCATATATGGGGGTGCAAGCTGCCCCCATAGCTACACCAGTCACTTGTTTGAAATATTGTCTCTCAAAGTGTAGAAAATTGTTGTTTAACACCACCTCCATTAGTGTAGTAAGGACATTAACTTCATCCTGATCAAAAAGGTTGGTCCTCCCCAGTTTCATCTCCAGCCATTCTTTCCCAATGTCATGGGGTATTACTGAAAATAAGTTACATGTGTCTATAGTAACTAAATGTGTATTCTCAGTAATAATTACTCCATTCAAATGTTCTAAGACTTGCCAAGAATCCTTTGTTATGTAAGAGAAGGCCCCCAACCCCTTTTGCAAGTGATGGTCCAAATATTTACTAATAAAACATGTCTTGGCTCTTTTAGTATCCACAATGGGCCTGAATTGCAAAAATTCGAGGCCCTTGTGGATTTTTGAGATACAAAAAATGCTTGGTGTAACTAGGTAGTCATTTTTGAGATAATGATAATCCTTTTCATTTATTTGCCTTTGATAAAACGTCTTCTATCAGCAAATCTAATTTTCTGTAGGCTGTATGAATTTCATTGAGACTGCTTTTGCGATATGTGTCCTTAGATAACAATGTATTCATCTTATCAGAATGATCATTACCACCAAGAATCACAACTCCATTACCCTTATCCGGTTTCATTATCCAGATACTGGTATCCCTGGCCAGTCCCAACAATAAATCACTTTCTTCATATGACAGATTGTTATATGGTTCATATGGCCTCTGTCTATAACTGTCCCTTATATCCATTTCACGGACCTGCTCATATGCCCCAATGGTTCCATTCAAGGGGGGATTAAAGTAGCTAGGTTTCTTCAACACTTTGCCTGGCTCTTCAAGCCTTGCCCCATTAAACCATGCCTTTAGATTGATTTTTCGTGTAAATAACTTCAAATCTATTAGGATATTTGCTAAATCACCCCACCTGCTTGGCACAAACGCGAGTCCCTTTGCTAATAAATCAGCATGTGTTGTATTAATGGAATTCTTAGAAGAATTATAAACATTATAGTCACCTGCCGAATTGACTATAATGTTTGGACCATTATTATCACATGTACTGTTTGCTTCAGCCATGACATTAAGCAACACACTAATAGTTATCTGTTCGCTGTCACTAGATGAATTAATTCATATTCATTTTGTAAATAAAACTGTTCAAAATAACAGGCCCGCTATCAGTGGTAGCTTCAGCAATATCTTCAGTATTAATATTTAAATCTTGAACTGAATATAAACTCAAATTACTATCAAAAATTGCATCATTAATATCCAAACCACTTTCACCATTAGCAACATGTTGACTGAGTTCAACCTTACCATTAATGCCACAAATTCCCATGCCATTGTTTAACATTTGAACAAAATGGGCACTGAAATTTCTAAAAGTATAAACATCTTGGTCCACATAAATATTGTCAATGGTGCTATCAGTTTGTCCAACATTTGCTTGACTAAAAACATGTGGCTTAGTGACATTGTGTCTATCAACACCATAGCCTGGATCATTTAAATTAAAAAGTCCGTTACCGATAATAAATTCAGTAGTGTCATGCCTGTAGACAATGTCCCCAGACAAATAAAGACTCATGTCACTCTCTAAGAGTGCATCATCATAATTGAGGCCACTTTTACAGTTATTAACGACATGCTGACTGAGGTTACTCAGCTTGTTACTGTCACATGCTTCCCCAAGGTTGTTTTCCACCTCAATTCTGTGCATATTTAAACTGCTATTATAGGACGTCTTGTTGACTGCAAAATCAGCATCACTTTCAAATCTAACACATTCGGTTTGGCCCATACACTGTGATGCAGTAACATTAGACACATCAGGGGCATCGCAAATAAAAAGTAAACTTGAAAGAGAACTTCAATCGGCTCCTACATTGCTTAATTCAAGCATCGGTTCACCCGTTTCTTCTGCTATTTCAATAAACTCATTTTTCCTGTTATTAATGCTGCTGTTACAGTCCCTTGCAACTCCGAATACATCAGAATTTGTTGTGTCACTGGTGGGAAATGTTTGTAACTGAGCCCACTCTCCACTGACTAATTCAATACCTTCTTCCCAACCATTAATGTTATTTTGGCTAATTCCATATAAGGGGGCAGCATTTAACTCGACATTTGCAATTAAATCAATGTTTTCACTTACTTGCTCTTGCACCCCCGTAATGGAGATTCCTGATGCTAATTCCAGTAGTACCTCTGATTCCTCCAATTTTTTGGCTTGGCTCCTTGCTCGTTGTACCTCCACTCCATGCTGTCACTGCTCATGTTCATAGGTTCATAGGTTCATAGGTAGGTACTAGGCTATCGGCCCTGGGGCCTATACAAGCCCAGCCAAAAAGGTACCCTGGCTTTTGCCACCCAAGAAAATAATTTTCCTGTGCCACTGTCGAGCAGAGCCACAGAAGTGATCCCCGGGGTGAGTTTCCTATTTCCCATCCAGTTATCAATATTTTTCTTGAAGAGTGCTAATGAGGAGCTTTGTTTGATATAGATAGGTAGTTTATTCCAGATTACGGGAAGTTTCTGGGACAGGAATCTATCCCTCCGGCATGTTCTATTTATTGTTTTTTTCTTCCCTGTTTCTTAACCACTCTGACCGCCTCAGGCCCTCCTCTAAAGGGAACTCTGATTGATTCCCCTGATAAGCTCTCTGTTAGTACGTCACTTCCTGGTTGTTGCTGGCCTCCTGATTGGTAGAGGGTTCCTGGTTGCCATGGTTACCGACCAATAGTAGGTAAATCTTGTACTTGGTATACTCAATAGTGCCCCTCCTCAATTTGTTGATTTTTCTTTGAAATATATTATTACAGCTGGTTTCTATGCTTGTTAATGTGTTATAAAAATTAGTTTGATAATGATCAAACAACAAGTCTTTTGCAATAATATAATTTTCTTTTTCTTTTTCATCCAAAAGCTGGTTAATTTTGCAGTTATTGTATTTGACCATAATTTTAATCAGATCTATAACAGTTCTGTCAAACAGATGATGGACTTCATCCAGCATCTCCTCATTGTTCTCTGAGCCATTTGGATACTTCTAGAAACGCAGGCCCCTTGGCACTTGTCCCAACTCGATGATCCTTTCCAAATACCCATTCTCAATTTGCAATTTCTTCAAACTAAAAAGTCTTTTTTCAAATTACTTTATCCTGTCCATTAGGGACTGCTGCCCACCAGCCTGCTGGATATCCTTACTTCCAGAACCCTTGCAAAAGTCAAATTTGTTACTTCTCCAGTCTCCTACTGTATTTGGTATCACAGTCCCCTGGCTCCCAACCACTTCATGGGACCCTTTTCCGTGGTTGTTTACTGAAGCATTGCAAGTATCAATAGCCTGTACCTGAAAACATTGGCTTGAATTACTTGGGAACTGCTGAGTAGATTGGGTTGGTTGAGTTAAAGCTATACCCAAACTGCCAAATAGTTGCCAGTCCTCACATTCTGTTTGGCAGTTAGAGCCTTAATCTGAGCCGTATGCTCCACCAGTTGTTGATTAATTTGCTGAAGTAGTTCCACAATTTCGTTGTTAGTACTCATAGTCTCCATGCTCCAAAGGGCCTCTCCACACTCCAGACTGGATAACCAAAGAGACAAAACTGCACTCACAAATATGAAGGCACCCTGGACACCAAGACTGTTGCACACTTCTTTATTCACAATTCACAATCCACAGGTTAAACGCTTTCATCTAATTGCTATTGGACTTCCTCAGAACAATGATCATTACTAACTCAACCTTTTTATATCCCTCCCCATAAATCAATTAAATAATTAAAACTAATTAGTAAGTTAAAATTCCATTAGACATCAGTTAAACTTGCATAGTATTACACCAACCCCACCTATTTGTTAAACACATGAAATACCTGTTAAAATTCAGAACACAACCTCATTTTGAAAATATTTTGCAATTATGTTGGCAAGACCAGCAGGCAATTTAAGGACAGAATTAGAGAGCACAGTGCTGACATTAAAAATATGAATTCAACGAATGCCCTAGCCAGACATATAATGCAAAATCCGAGCCACACATTTAAATTTGTGGTAGTACAACAGTTGGTGAAGGACAGGCAGGGCAGGGTGATTGACCTGGATTTAGATGTATGTGAACTAAGGTGGCAGTTGAGATTGGATGCCACCATTTTCCTGGAAATAATGACAGTGTCAGTATTGCAGCTATACTAAAAAATTAAACACATTTTATGTTAACATATATAATACTAGTGTATGTAGCATTCATTTGTTCAATTTGGATAAGTTGGCAACAATTTTTTGATACTGTCCAGTATTTTATTTTCAGAATGAGGTTGTATTCTGAATTTTAACAGGTATTTCATGTGTTTAACAAATAGGTGGGGTTGGTGTAATATTATGCAATTTTAACTGATGTCTAGTGGAATTTTAACTTACTAATTAGTTTTATTTGTTTAATTGATTTATGGGGAGGGATATAAAAAGGTTGAGTTAGTAATGATCATTGTTCTGAGGAAGTCCAATAGCAATTGGATGAAAGCGCTTAACCTCTTGAATACTACCCTGAGTCAAAAGATCTCAAAGTACCTCTGGGAAAAAAAGGAAAATGTTCTCAAGAAGGCTGAGGAATGCCCATAAAAGGAGGACAGGGTTTCCACACATTGAAGTACCCCTGACAAATGATGGACAGAACCGAAGAATCCCAAGTAATCTGAAGCCAAACAGGAAGACAAAGAGAAAGGTGAAGAGAAAGAGGAAAGTGGCTGGGAAGAGATGGATAGTCATACAGCACCTGGTTTATCAGGAAAGGAAGGCTTCTGAATCTCTGAAGTCTGAGTGACCTTAGCAGGAGGAGCCTGCTTGCCACTCTTTTTACCTTTAGTAGGAGGGCAAGACTGTCTATGAACAAAAAGCTGGCTTAGAAGGGCATCTTCTCTGAAAATTAGGCACAGGAGAAACAAACATGTTTAAGATCCTGTAAGGCCTTCCCCATCCTGAAGGGACTTAAACAAACCAGCAGCTACTTCCCCAAACAAAGGTTTATTATCTAGAAGAGCATCCATCAACTTAGCCTTAATATCATCAGGTAAAGATTGAAGCTTAAGCCAAGAATGCTTCCTCATCACTGAACCAAAAGCAGTAGCCATGGATGAGCCATCTGCTGCATCATAACTACATTTGATAGAATGATGACCCGCTTGAGATGAAGTCCCTAGCAAGGAAAGAGCAGAAGTCTTACCCTCAGAGTCTGGAAGATCAGAAATAAGCTGACATGCTTGAGAAAGGAGAGCCAACACATACCTAGACATATGGGTCTGATGATTAACAACCCTAAAAGCTAGGGTAGCAGAAGTGTAAACCTTCTTACCCAGTCTTTCCATGGTTCTGCAGTCCTTGTCAGAAGACAATAACTTGGGTGAAGGAAGCAATTGAGATGGCTTGTCAGAAGCTACAGACACCACAGAGGGTCAGCAGCAGGACATTTTTACAAAAAGTTACAATCCTCAGGCACCCTATAAAACCTATCAGTTTTTTTGAGAGCAAGGGACAGTGAATCAAGTAGTTTAGAGGCACTGGAAAAAGCATCCAACAAAGCAGTCAAAGCAGCAGGAATAGCAGCAGGTTTAGGAGATTCTATCTGCAGCACAATCTCATTTAAAAAATTCCATCATCCTAGAGATTGTGTCCCCCAAAGGAAATTTCCTCAAAAGGAGTATTAGGAGTATTAGATTCTTCCTCCTCTGACTCATAGTCCAAAGGAGAAGGAATATGAGTAGAATAAGCTGGGGATTCTTCATCAGAATTCAACTCTTCTTCAGAAGAACCCTGTTTTCTAGGCCTTTTAAGGAGAGTAGATGACCAAGGAGGAGTAAGAACAGAACCCCCCTGAGGAGGCCTTAATGACAATAAAGCATTAAATAACTTGTTTCTTCTTCTTTAAGGGAATATCCATCCTATAAAACTTAGAAGTCTCTGACCCAGGATGACATTCAATAATCATAGAAGGAACTTCTTCAATAACTAGAGTCTGTGGAACCCCCCCAAGCCCCTTGTCAATAATCAACCATGGTTCCCCCTGAATGTCCAAAAAGGACACCTGCAAACTCTCATCGGACATGCTGCCAACTGGATCCCCATCGGCCTCCAACTCGGTTGCACCAGAGGAGTCCGACAACAAAGCCAGGCAATCCTTCGGGTTCTCACTGACCTCAGGAGAAACATCTGGCAGAGGCTGGATACTGGAAGATTCTGGTCTTACCTTTTTCACCTTCTTCTTCCCTAATGTTGACCCTCAGGATGGGAAGTTCCTTCCATTGTATCTTTAGTGAGAAGCTTAAGATACTGGTTCTCAAGGTACAAGGAAAAAGAAGAAAGCCTACTATGAAGGATTTTTAGAATGAAAGCGTGACAAATAGGACAGATCATATAGTTGTGAGAAGTTCCTAGGCAAAAAAGACACTTACTGTTGTGGTCTTTATGGGGAATCTGTCTCTTGCACTGGCATTTACCCTTCCTGGATGACATTAACCCCCCCTCTTGGAGCAACAAAAAGCTAAGAAAAAACAAAACCCCAACGGGGTACTTATCTGCAATGGCTTGGAACCAGCAGGAAAATGTAGGCAATACCGGAGAACAAAAACTAATTTCATACTGGCAGAAAATGACATTAGACATTCAGACCAATGATCTGGAGATGCATTCAGACTGGTGACAAAAAAGTTCAGAGGATGGTATGTCCGGATGTCACCTTTATGCCCTATGCTATGCAAGGAGTATATGGGTGATGTTCTGTGTACCTTAAAGCAACAGTAGGCTTTGGTATACTGACCAACTCGGGGCTTCCACAGCAGGGAATCCCACAAGTAATGAATACTGCAGCAGTGAATGTAAGGACATCACATAAGACACTGGTTAATCCAGTTCCTGAGGAAGCAATTCAAATGCTGCTGTAGTGCTACAACAGAAGAAAGGCTCTGACAAATAGTGCTACAATGGTCTTGTTACATACATTGTATAGAAATGTGGCAGTCCAGGAGAATGACTAATATAAATTAGCCATGTGCTCTGCCCTGGAGCCATACACAAGGATTAAAAGAGTGTTGCAGTGCAATTGAAAGATAAGTTCTACTGTGCTATTTCAGGGTCAAGAAATGAGAAGTAAATGGTGTAGTTTGCCAGTGAGCATTTACTATTACATATGGCAACGGCAGGTCTGTTGCTGCCAGAGCTGATAAGTATTGTGACATTATGTCATCTTTGAATCTCTCCCTCATAATACACTGGACAATCCATCTAGAAACAGGATTATACAACTCATTGTATTTCTAAATACCCACACAGTATCCAGCTACAAAGAAAATAAGTTTTATTCATGGCATATTTATAGACATAATTAGACCTTTTGAGGCAGTCTATCATTCCCTCCTCCTTAATAAACTCTCCAAACTGAGCTTTGGTCAAACACTATACAACGGTTCAAAAACGTCCTTGAATGCAGGATTTTCTGTGTATACAGCAATAACACTATTTCCACCACAGGAAATCTAAAATGCTGGAGTAAAACGAGTTTGTCCTACTGTCTCTACTCTTCTCCTTATTCATAAATAACTTTACCCATGAGTTACCCAGAATAAACATAGTTATTTATTCCCACACCCTCCTCACAAATTCCAACCATTCTCTTCCATAAGGAAATGAACTACAAACAATAAGTTAAAAATCAAGCTCAACAAATCCAATAACTACCACCTATTCAATGAAGGCATTCAGTGGCTTACTCGGAAAACATTGGCTCATATTTTTCCACTCACCACTGGCCCCATTAATAGACCTATCAGAAAATTCATCAGTTAACCTCCACCAATCAGGAAAGCCTCCCACAGAAAATCCCATTGGCTACCCCTTTGCAATATTCCACCCAATCACAGCTAGGCACAGTAGTAGAGTGACGAAAGATTGGCTAGACTTGAAATGACCTATCACAAAAAATATGCTTGACTAACAGCCAATCAATACACTGTTTTTTTTCATTCCAATGTTTTTTTAGCCACAGATGTATAAATATAGACATGGGAACTATGTGGTTTAAAAGATTTCTGTTACAAAGCTCATCTGGTGATTTTTTTTTAATTAAATAAAACACTGAACAAACAGATGTGAGTTTGGAAGCTGTGATTTGTTGTCCCACTTGGGACTAAAACACAAAGAACTGAATTTAAAGAATTGGATTTTTTTTAGGTTAATTCTAACCTGACTCTAGGGTCATGTTTGAGTTTTAAGTATCATGGTGTTTGGAATATCAGCAGGTTCCTTCCATTGTATCTTTAGTGAGAAGCTTAACTACAAATATTCCCCTCATAATAATCAAAGATCTACATAGTACTATAATTCCACAAGTTTTTGCTTAGAAATACTCAGGCATATTACTCGACCTCTCACTCTCCTTCAGTCTACACTAACTGCATAATTAAAAAGGTGCTAATCTAGTTAAAACTTTCCAGCAGAATAACCCACATTTTATCTCATAACTTATGGCAATCCATAGCCAAAATGTTCTTACTCCCAAACTGAAATATGTATTACCTCACCATTCTGGTAACAACACTCAAAAGCTACAGTTAGTAGAATATAAAATGTGTTGCTTTGCAGTATTAGCATCTCAGCACACACATCACTGTGACCTACTCTAAGGTCTTTACTGACTACACATACAAAGCAGAGCAATATTGATTCTTAGCATCCTCATATTCAAAATATTGGTTCTAGGTCATTGACCCCCCCTCAAATCAAAGCTGCAGCTTAGAGACCCAGTTTCTACACTCAGAAACTCACAAGAAGAGGGGCTGCTCTTCACCAGATCCATATTCAGTACCTCCACAAGAGAAAGACCCTCTATAAAAATCGCCCCCTTCCACCTGGAACTACCGACCCACTGAAGTCTTTGGATACTATACTATAATTCAAATACAAGGTAAAAGAGCATCCCAAGAATGAATTAGAGCATGCCATGCCTCTATCTCAATTTCCCAGAATTCTCCTCATAATATCCTTTCCTGCAGCTATTCTCACTTGCCTCTTTTAATGTCTTTATAACTCTCTATATAATGATATGTTGCTATCCTTGCAGCATAAGTCATCTCATTCAAGAATGGCTACATCTTATCCAAAAAGCTCTGCTATGCATAATTCCATTTTCTACCCATATTTTGGCTCTGTATACTATATGTATATATATATATATATATATATATATATATATCTATATATACACACACACACACACACACATATATATATATATATATAATATGTGTATATATATATTTATGCACACACACACACACACACACACACACACACACACACACACACACACACACACACACACACACACACACACACACACACATATATATATATATATATATATATATATATATATATATATATATATATTAGATCTTGGATATTGTTATTCCACCTATTTTAGTAGTTGGGGCTATTATATCTTTATTGAATGAATTAAGATATTAATACAAAACTTTTTACATGCAGATTGTTTTAACAACTGTAATTCAAAATTTTCTTTAGCCTTTCTGATTTGAAATTGAAGTTCCCTACATATTCTTTTTTAAAAGTGTCTTGTTGATATTTGTTGAATACTTCCAATACAAATTGTATTTCCTCCTTTTTAAGTGTTTTAGTCAATTATTTATTCTACCAAGTGGGATAAGAATACCTACCATGTATTCCATATTCTGTATCTAATAAGCAATTGGACAGAATTTCTTCCAGTGCCTTATAGCCATAATCCATTGAATGTAATAAAAAGTAGGAAGCCCAATTTGTGTGATAATCTTTCTATCAAAAGACTACAATTAATATTACCCAAGTTTTCTCTATCTATCTATCTATCTATATATATATATATATATATGTATATATATATATATATATATATATATATATATATATATATATATATATATTTTATATATATTTTATATATATATATATATATGTATACATTTTATATATATATATATATATATTATATATATATATATATATATATATCTATATGTATGGTTCCACTTCATATGATCGAAAGCTCATAACATCTAAATTCAAAACAGCGAGACCAAATGATCGAAAATCCAAAACATCTAAAACTCATAACATCAAATCTCAAAACACTGAAAACTACAAAGCAACTATAAATAGCATCCCACAGAGGTTTTACTATGTTTATGCAGGGGGGCAAGCCCCCTGTACCCCCAAGTGGGGGACTCCGTCCCCCCGTAAATTAAATATACCAACTTCGAGGTCACACTACAGTGGTGAACTTTTTCCACCACTGTAGTGCGACCACGGACTTCGTATATTTAATTTATGGGGGTGGGGGGTGGCGGAGCCCCCCCACATGAGGGGTACAGGGGAGCTTGCCCCTTTGCGTAAGTGTAGTAAAACCTCTGTGGGATGTTATTTATAGTTGCTTTGTAGTTTTCAATGTTTTGAGATTCGATGTTATGAGTTTTAGATGTTTTGGGTTTTAGATGTTGTGGTTTAGATGTTATGAATTTAGATGTTATGGGTTTTCGATATATATATATATATATATATATATATATATATATAGATATATATATATATATATATACATACATACACACACACACACACACACACACACACACACACACACACATATATATATATATATATATATCGCTCTCTCTCTTTATATATATATATATATATATATATACACATATATACACATATCTATATATTAAATCTTGTATATAGTTTATTATTTGAAGATAATTTAAGTAAAATGTTATAGAACAATGGTCTGGACATCCAAGAGGAGGCCCTATCTTTATATCACCCAACTTTTCAGGAATACTAGTTAGGATTAAGTCAAGTATGTTTCTGCTTCTGTTGCACCTTAATGCTAATTGTGTCAAATTAGCATAGATTATCATATTAACAAATTCTCTTTATAATGGTATTCAGTGGTGGATTTAGGCATGGGCGCAGGGGCGTGCGCCGCCCCCTTTTGTCCATTAGAACCTTTGTTCTTCATTTTTTAAAAAAATTTACCTAAGTTACGTTTTTTTTTTGAGTTGCCATGGAGACAAAAATTTGAAATCATCATATATGGACCACTACCGTACATTTTTTTCATTTCGGGTTACTTTTTCCTCACAACCAATTAATGCTGTGAAAAATCGCGCCTTTCTCAAATACATCAGAGAAGCGATTGGAGTTTGCAGAGTCAAGTGATTTATAATCTCCTCAAATTGCTCCTCCAAATATATTGCTGTTGTAGTTGAGTTTTCTTGCGGGATAAAAAATTCTAATAAGTCTGTCAGACAGTGCAGAGTGAGTTCTGAACTCCAGCAACTGTTTGTTCCTGGATAACAAGTCTGTGAGAGGTATTTTTCTCTTTTTCTTATTTTTTTTATTTTTTTTATTTTTTGGTTCAACCGTTGAGCGTTCCAATTAATTAATCAATTTTAGCTTGAAAGTCCAACTGGACACAGGTCCTTTTAAAAGGTCTCGTGATATTGTTTGAAGGGAGGATGATTTTTTTTTTTTTTTTTTTTTTACTAATGCGTAGACCAAAGAGCTCATTTAAGATAAAGTGTGTAGTTTTGTACATGTGGTGGGAGAGGGGCACTTTTCTTACTATTTTGGGTCAACATAAATTAACCGCCATTGCAATAGCACTCAACAGTCCACCTTCACAAAGTAGAATGAAGGGGACAAATTTGCTTACTAGCAACTTCCAACTTGGAACTCTTGACCAGTGGTTGCATTATTTTACTTCATGCATACAGAGCATTCCTTTCATGAATTAACGTAATTAAAGCCATTAAACAATCTAATAACACTGATGTGAAAGACCCTTTCCATGGAATAATGTGGACCGTGACATGTCTGAAAAAAAGAGAAGTATTCCAAATAATGTGGTACAGTAGTACTTAATGCCATCACAAGGCTTGAAGCCTTATTCTAAAACGTGAAATTGTATTGACTCTGAAGTCTCCCAATACTCTAGAGGCTTACATAGGAGCTGCCATTTTTCATATGAAGGCTTTCCTCAAAAATGTGGGAACTCTGGTGTCTGCCTTCGTAAAAAATGTATTATGGCAACTTAGTCTTGTTATCATTAGAAAGTGTCTGGTGTTGTATAATATAACGCATTGCACAAGTCCTTTGGACGTCTGTTACTGTTAACCGTGGTTGTAGAGAAATGTCTGGCTCTGTTACTTCTTCTCAGTCTGTTAAAACTCACTATCCTGAGTTGTGAGGTGCTCCCCTCTTTCAGTTTAAAGTAAAGCCAGTACATCACAAATAGCTGACCGGTAAACCCTTTTTTTAAGCAAGTCTTCACAGTGATTACAGGCCGTATGGCGCATGTGATCTGAACTCAAAGTGGCTCACCACATGCCACACATTTGGATTGAAAAAGATGACGGGGACTCATAACCTGTAACAATTAATACAGTCATTCATGTCAGCAAACATCTCTGTCCAACTATGAGAGGTAAAAATCATAGCACCAGCCATTAAAATTATAGCAAATGGTCAGAAACAGGAGAACCTTTCACATTTTTCAGGACAGAAAAGGACTTCATACAGGGAACTATATACAATTAATGACAGCAGTCTATGGGCATACGTTCATTATTTAATGAGTTATGTAATCCTAAACAGGTCTAACTTGAAAATAAACAGATCTCACAAGGCTAAAAATGAGAACAAAAATCATAGCAGTTGAGAGGCATGTCCTATGGTATAATATTATTCGCATGGATTTTGACACTGAGCTCCTTCCAAAGTTTTCTGGTAATAAACTTTTGTCAGAACCACCGTAGACTACTCAAAAAAGCAGATTTTGAAATTGTAGGATACGCAAAGGCTTGATTAATTTAACACTAACACTCTCCCCCGAAAAAAAAAACAGATTCTCTACTGACCAATAATCATACAACAAGCAACCATCAAACGTTTTAACTTTGTTTTCGCAGAACCCTTGACAAGCTGTTCTTTGGCTAAGTAG